>NC_048306.1:35949482-36177214 GCF_013100865.1 Trachemys scripta elegans
GGGGGGGGGGGGGGGGGGGGGGGGGGGGGGGAAGAATCGATCTAAGTTATGCAACTCCAGCTACATGAATAACGTAGCTGAAGTCAATATACTTACTGTGGTATCTTCACTATGGTGAGTCGACTCTGACTGCGCCTCTTGCCAAGCTGGAGTACAGGAGTCGACGGGAGAGCACTCAGGGATCAATTTATCGTGTCTAGACTAGACATGATAAATCAATCTCTGCTAGATCAATCACTGCCTGCCGATCCGGCCGGTAGTGTAGACATACCCCTGGTGCCTTGCAAATTGCCTTCCTAGTGAAGGATAAATTAGTGACATGGAGTTTAGGTATGTTTGAAATGGTACTTGATGTAATTATGTACACAACAGTCATGGATCAGGTGGTCACAATCAGAATGCAGGCAGTCACTTCATGGAAATCTCAGCCTAGTTCGTGGCACCAACAATGTACAAAATCAGTTTTAGCAGAGTGCATACCTTATTGCTATTTGCAACAGCTTCATCTAAGTCAGGGGTTCCCAAAGGTGGGGCTGTGACCGTCCCAGGTGGTCTTCCCTGGGTGGAGTTTGAGGGGAGTGGCATGGGGGGTATTGCCCCCCCCCCCAAAGTGTATACACTGGCAGAGTGACAGACGGTAATGACTCCCGCTCAGGGCCAGAGGAGCCCAGCTCTGGAGAGTGGCAGGGGGTGAGGCGGAGCTGGTGGATGGGAGAGAAGGGGCTGTCCCTGAGGGGTAGTGGCTCCAAGGGTGGCTGGAGGATTCACTGTTTTTCCTGTTCCAAGCTGCAGTCCATGGCTGTTGGAGGTGGGAGGGTGAGTGTGGGTGATCTTGGGGCTGGAGCCCTTGGCTAACTGGGTGGGGGGTGGGCAATGCTGCCTGGAGCTGTCAGCCTGGCAGGGAGGCTCAGGCAGCAGGGCTTGCCCCTGCTGAGCCAACGGGCCAGCCCCATGGCCACCCCTTACTGTGGGCACGGTGCTCAGAGGGTGTAGGACCAGGGGGAGCCCCTGGACTCAGAAGCTCCTCCCTGTGCATCCCATCTTGGACACCCAGCCAGCAGCTGCTGCTCTCTGGCTGCTTTTGTCAAGAGGCAAGGAGTGGGCTGGGCCTGGGGGTGTGAGGCCACGGAAGGGAGCTCGGAGTAATGGGGGTGGGAGGAGGCAGCCGGGGATGGCTGGGGAAGGCAGGGGGGCCTGGTGGGCCTCAGGGAAAAAAAAATTGGAACCCTTGATCTAAATGGAACTTTGGATAACTGAAATATCCAGAAAAGCACTTCAACACTACTTTACAAGTTGTAAATTATGTAATGCTGCCAACTGGTGACTGTGCCAAAGATAGATTTGGGAAGTAAGAGGAAGGAAGAATAGCTTCTTACTTCAGAGAAAGTGAATTACCTTTCAGAAAATAGCAGCTGTTTCCCATTGCTATCAATGGGACTGTGGCAATAGGCTGCCCACAGGAAAGCAGCCCTGTGTGCAGCAGGTGAGTGGAGATGTGACTGTCTATTAGACAAGGTGAAGGAGGTAATATTTTTTTTTATTGGACCCACTTCTATTGTTAGAGACAAGCTTTCGAGCTATACAGAACTATTCTGTCTTTGCCTGTGGTAATATGTGGCCCTAACTCCCTTGAGAATAGGGTAATAGCCATTTTCAAAGATGACAGTTGCTCATGAAATTATTTGAAAGCAGTATCATCTCTTGCTGAAGATGAAGTTAAAAACAATTGCACCAAAAAGACCATTAATTATCAAATTGAAATGTAACTTGAGCTCATATTGTCAATGTGCTGACAATATGGGAACTGAAGACTTTGTGTTGTTTCATGTAAGATATTTGGGACAAAGATTTGACAAACTGCTAAACTAGAGGACATGATTTTACAATCTAATTCACAAACTAATGGGTTTACTTCTAAAATTACAGAACTCATTTAAAACTCAAACTAAATGCCATAAATCTGTGGAGGATCTACAGAATTTTTAACAACTCATTCTATCCAAGTAAAACTCAGCTCACTCATAACTATAGAAACATGTTCAGTGATTTGAGTGCAGAGTGCCTTCAGTGTTCAGTGCTGCATGGATGCAGAGGGCATGAGTTGCAGATTATCTGACAGTGATCCCAGTCAGGATCCTCAGCTAAGGCATAGTAAGGTCTGGTATACGCCTAATACTTAGGTTAACCTGGGTACATCACTCAGAGCTGTGAAAAATGTCACAGCCTGCTTGGCATAGTTAGGGTCACCTAATCCCCACTGTAGCTGCAGTTAGGCTGATAAAAGAATTCTTCCATCTACCTAGTTGCTGCCTTTTTAAGAGGTGGTTTACTACCTACATTGACGGAAAAATCCCTTCTATCAATGTAGCATAGATGCTTCTCTACAGTGGTACAGCTGCAATGCTGTAGCTGTGCGGCTGTAGTGCCTGCAGTGTAGACATATCCTAGGTCTTGTTATCTCATGACAAAGTATTCATTAGAGAACTTGGATAGTTATTCTAACTATGTGATTCACTTGCTTAAGAAATATATCTTTTCAGTATTACAGAAAATGTTCCATAGTTTGTTTTGTAGTGCTAGGGTGAAGACATTGATTTTAAAGACTGAGATAAAGCTGACCTCTCTCCAGGAAGGGTGTGGCAAGGTCTGTAAAACTAAAGAAAGAGATTCTTCAAGCCTGTGCTCTGCAGATATGAGTCAGTGTGATCAAGGTTTTAATGTCTTCTATTAGATCTTGATAGGCTGGAGGTATTGAGTTCAAACCCACAGCCGTCCGTTCTGGTTTACTGATCATAAATGTTGTGCTTTGCTTCTTAGAAAGTAGGTGACCCATGTGTCCCATTTCATTCCCAGCTGGTAGCTTTCATGCACAAAACTAGTTTCTAAGGTTTTCTTATTGCCATTTGAACCAAGCTATGCACTGCCTAGTCCAATAAAAGATATTACCTCACCCACCTGGTCTCTATAAAATGGATGTTAACCAAGTTCTCATCGAAATATATGCCAAAATGCCTTTATTTACTATGTATTTTATTGATGATGTTTCACTATTGTGAAACTAATGAGTTAGTTGTAGCACTTACAGCCCTGGAAAGCTCAGCCACAAAAGTCTGCCTGAAAATTTATTGAAGTATATCCAACGTTCTTCTGGTGGGTGATTTTTGAACACACTGCAGGCTCTAGCATCTTTATGGGCAGCCATCCGGTCAAGACTGTTGACGTTACTTATCTCAGCTCTGTCAGTAAGATGGGTGGCAGCAAGAGAGAACTTGGAGCCGACATTGCAAAAGAATCAATAACAGGGCACGTAGTTGAGAATATCTTTTGCAAACCAAACACCTTGATAGGTAGAGAGATGGAGTTGAGGATATATTATGCTTCAGTGGTCAGTATTCTGGCCTATGGGACTGAAATATGGTCCCTCATTGTGAAGATTGGAAAAGAAGTTGGACATCCATTTGGATGAAACATCTCTGAATGCTGGAAAACATCAAATTGTAGAAATTCAAGTAGAATGAAGATATCAGTTTTCTAACTAAACAGGTCCCACTTTGTCAAATGGTTGTACAACACTTAAGATGGTATGGTCATGTGCTCCAAATGCATACAAACTTCGCATGGAGAATCATCTTTGACTTGTTCCCAATGAAAACAGAAGGGGAAAGATTCTTCCCCATGGAAGACGTAAGATGTGATCGGTACCCCACAAGCATCTTACTCTGTAATACACTAGATTTGGCTCAGGACAGAATTTCATGAATACATATGCACTCGGGGGCCTCTGTACTGTCCCACCAACACCATGAGAACTAACTAACTAGCTTCTGTGCTATTTTGAGGCTGGGAAGAAAGGCATCTGGTGTATTCTTGACCTTGCAACCTCCAAATTCAAAAGACTGGCTAGAAGGCGAAACGAGTGTTTCTTGGTCCCTCAAACAGATTTTAAAACTGCTAGATAGCTTTGAAATGAATGCAGAGCTTGTGTCTAGAAAACATGTTCTTGCTTTTTCTGGAGCAAGAGTGATTCAACTAAGGCACTTGCCTGTTCAGTGGAGAGTGGATAGAACTTGGAGGGAAGCCTCTGTTGAATATGCAAATATGTGAAACAACTTAAGATGACATCATTCTTCGGGTTTCTGTCATTGTTCATGCTCAGAAGAGGGTACTGTTGCACAAGAGTTTTTCTTGAGTAGCCAACAGCAGTGTGAGGCCTGTTATCGATTTCAAAGGTGCCCAGTCTCAACCAGCTTATCGGTGTACGTGAATTAGTACTGTGAAAGCAAAATTGATTTCCAGTAAATGTGTAATATTTCACTTTGTAGGGGAAGTCCAAATGGTAAAATCAGTACAAAGCTCCAATATTGCCTAGCTTGCAAAATGTTTCCAAAATTACAGAAGTCTAGGCTCATTGGTTCAGATTGTCGTTAGTGGTTTGAGATGATCACAGTATTTAGTTCTATGGATGCAAATGTCAATCTGTGTAGACTGAATTGGATTTGAAGGAAATGAATTAATTCTTTGTTGCTTCAGTTCTGTTAAAGCAGTTAACTCTCCTTGTTTTTCTTGTGAAAATGTCTGCCTTACCCATATGTGCAGTGTTAAGAATGGCAGTCAATTTCACTAAATTTCAGCAATTGTTAATTAGTGTTAATTTGCCTATTGATACAGTGATAACAGCTCCGTATCCTTTCAGCTGAAAACTAATTCCAGCTCAGTTGTTCACCTCAGTCCTATTAATGGAACTAAACCTTAATGGAAGTCACACTTCAGGGATGCCTACTGCAATAATTTGCTTATTAAGCTGAATTATGTATTTTATATGGCAACATAGATTTAGCATTAGATTTGTTTCCTGCCATCAAAAGTTTAGCAGTCCTAATTAAAGGCAAGGAAAAACATAATTTTTCTCATGTTAACGTTACTATAAACTCTGAGTACTGTAGCAAAAGGTGAGTGAAGGACCTGGTCATGTTGGTGACTGGATTACATATTCATGGTGTACAAAGGTGTACAAACAGAAGTAGAAAAACAGAACAGGCTTTCAAACCGTGGTTACAACAAACAGATGCTCAACAGGGATGAATCAGTGCTGCATCACTTTTAGGTTAGAGGTGCAGGTTTAATTTAGTGGTGTGAAATTAGATTATGGCATACATGAATGTAAACTGAAAAAAGAATGGAATATGACCATTGTGATGTGCTGAACATACTTGAGATTAAGTGGCTTCTAAGTGGTAGCAACAGTGAAGAACTTCTGTGCTATAGAAAATGGGAATCATCAGTTGAGGGCTGACTTTTCACATAAACATACTTGGGAGTGTGTGCTTCGGCATGGTAAACATTAGAGTCTTTCTAGAATGCATTGCTGATTTGCTTACAGTTAGCAAGTTGTGTGTGATGCTGCAGAGGGTCTGTCCCCAGTTGCTCTTAATGTCTTATTGTATTTGCTTTCACAGGCAGCAGGTCTGAACAGTCTCTTCCCTTCTCTGCCACTGCTTTGTGGTGGTGGTGTATTAAACGTTAATTTTCAAGTAAATTTAAACTGATTATATGGTTTTTATCAGACTGGTAAAGTGGCATTGGAAAAGGGCGCTGGGAGGAAATAGTTGAGCCTCCCCCAATGTGAACAATAGGCTAAAACTTTCTTAATGGAGGTCATGTGAGTCTAATGCAGAGGTCTCAAAATTGACTGTCACAGAAGTTTGTAGAAGAAAATACAAGTATTTGGATCCATAAGTGTGATCCTCTTAGAGATAGTCATCTATATTGCTATTAGAAACAGGTCTAAGCACTCAACTAAAACACAGAATAAGGAACTGTTTGCCCAGAGATATGGCAGGAACATGTACGCTTTATGATATGAAGGAAGATAGGGACATAGCTCTTGCAGTTATGCTCCTCATGCCTCACAGCTCTGTACTTTTGGATCTATCAATGTCATTGGATCTAGATGGTATCTGTCTTGGGGAGAAGGCAATCTATCCAGAGTAGCAGCAGGTGTTGTGTCTTTAGGTATGAACTATCTGGGAACCCCCCAACCCTCATTCCTCTTCTTGCATAACATCTTTGGTAGTGGCGGCTTGGCTCTGTCTTCAAGATCTGTTTTTGTTACATCTGTGGTGTGATTATACTCATTCTGAGCCTACTCTTGGCCTAAAGACTAAACTTGGGTCTGGAATTGTGGTCTGCCACATTGAATCAAAATGTTGTTCCGTTCTGGTGTCTGAATGTCATAAAGGATGTTGACAAATAGGAAACGGTTCAGAAAAGAGCTACAAGAATATTAGATGTCTGAAAATACTGTGTATCAGTGTGACAAAAGCTCAGTATACCTAGTTCAGTGTTTCTCAACCTTTTTGAGGCCAGGAACTGGCTTGCTGCCTTCCTAAACTGTCAGGGAAATCTCAGGGACCAGCACCAGTCCACGGATCGCTTGTTGAGAAACACTGACCTATTTAACTTGAGAAAAGGTTGAGGCATCTCTGGGAGAAAAATTCTAATGGTAAATGGAGGCTTAATTTAACAGACAAGGGTATGGAAGATCCAATGACTGGAAAACTATTCTGAATAGAAATAAGCCACAAATTTTTAACATTGGTAATTAACCATTGGAACAGTTTACCTCAGGGATGTGACAAAAAAATCCATCATTTAGTCTTTGAATCAAGATTAGATGTCTTTATAAAAGGTGGTATGTAGCATTACAGCTCAGCTAGGAGTTATGGCCTTGATGCAGGAACTGTTTGAAATTCAGTGGCTTCTGTTATGAAGCAAACTAGATAGAATGATAATAGTATGTCTGGCATTAAAATATGTGCATCAATAGTTTGTCCTGCCCACCTGCAATCAGGTGGCCTGTGTCTGTGTTGGAAGCAATCATGTTATGGGGTGCCTCTGGTTTGGTACTGCAAGTCCCTTATCTTTAATGAACCTTATGTACTCAGATTATTGTAACAGCCTCATTCATGCCCTACACCACAATAAGGGGGGGAGACCATGGAACAGTCTTCTCCTGGACAGACCACAACCACTGGTTGGCTTAAGTGATTTTGTGGACAAGTATTGAAAAGGGAGCTTATTTTTCTAGTCCTTGATTTAAATTTGTTCAGTTGCCAATGTTGGAAGCTGCTTCAAGGGTCTAACGCTTGATGTTAGCATGTACCTCAACGTTAAAAGTAAAAAAACAACAAGGAGTCTGGTGGCACCTTAAAGACTAACAGATTTATTTGGGCATAAGCTTTCGTGAGTAAAAACCTCACTTCTTCGGATGCATAGAGTGAAAGTTACAGATGCAGGCATTATATACTGACACATGGAGAGCAGGGAGTTACTTTGCAAGTGGAGAACCAGTGTTGACAGGGCCAATTCAATCAGGGTGGATGTAGTCCACTGCCAATAATAGATGAGGAGGTGTCAATTCCAGGAGAGGAAAAGCTTCTTCTGTAATGAGCCAGCCACTCCCAGTCCCTATTCAAGCCCAGATTAATTGGTGTTGAATTTGCAAATGAATTTTAGTTCTGCTGTTTCTCTTTGAAGTCTGTTTCTGAAGTTTTTTTGTTCAATGATAGTGACTTTTAAATCTGTAATAGAATGACCAGGGAGATTCATAGATTCATAGATTATAGGACTGGAAGGGACCTCGAGAGGTCATCGAGTCCAGTCCCCTGCCCGCATGGCAGGACCAAATACTGTCTAGACCATCCCTGATAGACATTTATCTAACCTACTCTTAAATATCTCCAGAGACGGAGATTCCACAACCTCCCTAGGCAATTTGTTCCAGTGTTTAACCACCCTGACAGGAACTTTTTCCTAATGTCCAACCTAGACCTCCCTTGCTGCAGTTTAAACCCATTGTTTCTGGTTCTATCCTTAGAGGCTAAGGTGAACAAGTTCTCTCCCTCCTCCTTATGACACCCTTTTAGATACCTGAAAACTGCTATCATGTCCCCTCACTTACTGGCTTATGTATGTTACCATTCCTGATGTCCGATTTGTATCCATTTATTCTTTTGCGGAGGGACTGTCCGGTTTGGCCAATGTACATGGCAGAGGGGCATTGCTGGCACATGATGGCATATATAACATTAGTGGATGTGCAGGTGAATGAGTCCTTGATGGTGTGGCTGAGATGGTTGGGTCCTCTGATGCTATTGCCAGAGTAGATATGGGGACAGAGTAGGCAACGAGGTTTGCTACAGGGATAGGTTCCTGGGTTGGTGTTTCTGTGGTGTGGTGTGTAGTTGCTGGTGAGTATTTGCTTCAGGTTGGGGGGTTGTCTGTAAGCGAGGACTGGCCTGCCTCCCAAGGTCTGTGAGAGTGAGGGATCATTTTCCAGGATAGGTTGTAGATCGTGGATAATGCGCTGGAGAGGTTTTAGCTGGGGGCTGTATGTGATGGCCAGTGGTGTTCTGTTATTGTCCTTGTTGGGCCTGTCCTGTAGTAGGTGATTTCTGGGTACCCGTTAAAAGTCAGATTAGGTCAAACATGAAAGTTGAATATTAGAGGATAGGGTTGTACAAAATCAGTTGTATTGACTAGTGGAAGCTAGCTGAAAATTGTGTTTAATTTACAATCTTTTTGTACCTCAAAATATTTCCACTGCTGATAATATATTTACTTCTATCTGCTTGATTTCTCTAGGCTTTTAACACTCACTGGATAGAACTGTCTTTATACATGTGTACTGTCTTTGTCATTATCATAACATTTCATGCCTTAAAGAAAGTAAAAGTTAAGATAGAGTACTGACTCGGTGTGCATCCAAAAAAAAAAAAAAGTGCATGGAATGCCATGTAATGGTTGTACAGAAGCCTTGCCTCATTCACTGTAGTGACTTTCACTAGGCACTTCAATTAGCCATGCCCGTATGTGCAGTTGATCTATGCTTCTTTCAATTTTAGTAAAAAGCAAGGCCTTATTTAATAAGGTAGCTGTATAAATACAGAATTAGTGTTTGGAAAAGTAGGGACCAAATGTAATGCATCCAAGTTGAAATTACGCTTGTGGGAACCGCTAACTTCTCACATTAGGCTTCTGAGCTACATCATATTGTAAAAAAAACCACTCTTCATACTGTATCTCCTTGTACCTTTAATCTTGTAAGCTATTTGGAATAGGGACACTTCTGCCTGGCACAGTTGATTGAAGCGTTGCACAGATTTTTTTGGATTTCTGGCGCTAAATGTATAAAACACATTGATATGCTTCCATCAGCCAACTTAAATCCAGCAACGTAATGGGTTCCCATGTGCCAGAGCTGGTGGATAGCAATCCTTTTTAAAATGCCGTGCATGCTGTTTGTGGACTATATAGTTCAGAACCATGGAAACTTATTTTCACTGAGAAAATTGAAAAATATTTATTATGTTTGTACCGGTTGATAGTGGTCATGTTAAAAGAACCAGATGCCCATTTCCTGCCAATCTTTATTTGTTTTATGGTATCACTCAAAACCTTCCTGATCAGGATTAGGGCTCCATTCTATGAGACACTGGAAAAACTCCTTTGAAGACAGAGATCCTGAGTGGAACAGTGTGAAATCTTATTGGGTTAATGAGGCAAAAAATGGTCTTACCAGTGGTTGCCCCTGAACCATGCTGGTAACCACTGCTGTGAGACTATACTCAGTCTGGGAGACAACTGTTAAATTAAAATGCTTTCCCCAGTCAGTTTCACAAAGACAGAAGGATGGAGGTAACCTATTCTAGCTTTTAAAATGGAATATGCATCTAGTAATACTACAAGTAGTATGTTGGGTGATCTGTCTATACAAAACCCCGCATGGACACAGGAATTTTTAAAAGGTTCGTTAATTTTCATTCATAATTCTTTAACACACAATTGACTTAGACTAGGGATCCTAATTAATTTATTTGGTAGACTGTCTATTGTTTAGTGTGAGGCTTCATTTTTGAATTTTTGAAACCATTATTGAAACGTCAATAGAAATACAGATTTTGTTTGCCTTAATTATGAAGGCATTATTACTTAATTTAAAGGCTACAGTTGGGTAAAGAATGCCACAATAGTGCTAGTTTCTTATGGCACTACTTTTGTGATAATTTTTTTTTTGTATAATTTTTAACAAAATGTGGTTTCTGCGTAACTTTAAGCTTCAAGTATTCGATCTTCATTGCTGGATGCATTAAAAATTTGTTCAGATAACTTGGTTGTAAGAAGGTAATAGCTACATGTTTTGGACAGTGCCTTATAGCTTTTGTAAAAAATTAATTTTTCAGAAAGGTTCGGTCCATTTTATTGTGTGATGGCAAAGGGAAAAAATGAGACTTAATCATTACTGATTTATGACATACTGAAAGGAAATTAAACCAAAAATGAGTATGCCCATACCTCTAACAGATGCTCCTGCCCCATTGGTGGAGATTACACTGAAATCCAGTTTTCTGGATGCATTATGGTTTACTGAATCTTCTATCACAAGAGTTGCTTACAACAGAATATACAAAACTTCACTGATATCTTTTTCCCTTTAGTTAAATCCTTTTATTGTTTTCCCAAGTGATGACCCTAAATGTTTGGAGAATGTGGTACTGATGCAATTATTAAAACAAAGGGGGAGCTGTACAGGGGGAAAAATACTAAGTGGACAGCCTCTTGAGTGACACTTTAGCTCTTTGGTGATTATCCCAGACTTGAGAGTTTTTTATGAAAGTAAAAATGAAAAGAGATGAACAAAGAAGCCAGAGATGTGGAGGTGATGAAGCATAACAAAATAGGATGCAGGGCACAAGGTTGGTGGAGGGTGACTATTACGAGTGGGACTCACCCCTGCGGCACCTCCTGCTGGTTGTCTCTGGGAATTAGCTCGTCCAGCCTCCGAAGCGTCTTCTGCAGGCCAGTGTCCCGCTGCCACTTGGCCCCTGTCTCCCTCCCAGACCCGGTGCCCCATTATCTGAGGTGCTGCCTCTTGGCAGTAGCCCCTTTGTCTCAGGGTCTCCCACCCACTATCCCTACCTTACCTCAGTATAAGGCTACTGCCAGTCAGTGTCTGGTTCCCGTGCCCTGGGGCAGTCTGGAGTATCAGCCTACTCATCACTGGCAAGGTTGGGTTTGCCTTTGCCTACCCCTGGGCTGCCCTCTGCAACCCCCAGTACCCATTGGCCTTCTGCTAGGGCACAGCTTGGGGCTTTCCAGGCTGGAGCTCCCCAGCTCCTCTGCCTTTCCCCAGCCCTGCTCTGCTCAGGTCCCTGCAGCCAACTTGATCTCCCTCTACAGCTAGAGAGAGACTGCTGAGCTCCTGGCTCCCAGCCTCTTATATAGGGCCAGCTGAGGCCTGATTGGGGCATGGCCCAGGTGCAGCTGCTTCCCCAATCAGCCTAGTAGCTGCTTTCCCTGCCACAGCCTTCTCCCAGGGCTGTTTTAAGCCCTTCCGGTCAGGAATGGGGTAACCACCCCGCTACAGTGACCTTTAGCTGGAGTCAGTTGGCCTGCTCTTTGAGTGATTCGCTCTCTTGAGTGGCATGTAGACAAGCATGAAGAAAATAGAGAAGAGAAAGAATTGAGAGAAAACACTTGAATATGAGGGGAAAAAACATGCTGTCCACTTGCTTAAACATCCTGGAGATACTCCAATTGAATAAAGAAACTCCAAAGTTCTAGAAAGCATTTAAAAACTCCTAGTTATATGCTGGGATTTCTGGCACCTTCAAAATATTGTTGATAATAGCCATCAAAATATCAAGGAACCTTGGTTTTGTTCTCTGTACTGGTCATTTGCCTTCTATGAAAAATGACTTTCTCATTAAAATACAAGCTTTACAATGAGCAGAACCAGTATTACTTGAAAACAAACAAATACCTCTTTCCCCCTTCCTCCCCCCCAAAAGTGTAGTAAAAAGTAGGATTCAATTGTGGGCTTAATAAGGCAAAACTAATGTCCTTTATAACCTATTAAATCTTAGATACGTTATTGATGTGATATAGTGCTACATTAAATTCTATTACAAAATTAATTAGACTGAAACTTGGCACAGAGTGTAGGCAGAGTAATAAGTCACTCGTACTTTTTATGAGACTGGTAAAGGGGTACTGCATAGGTCTTTTGGTCTCATTATAGTCTTTATTGGTATGGAAGAGAAGAAAGTGTGTTAATCCAGATAAAAATAATTTGGAACCCATTGAGAAAAAAAAAAAATAGAAAAAATTGTACTGAAGAAAATGGGAAATTATGACAAAGTAAGCTAATTCTTCAGGAGGCAAAAAATGGGAAACAGTATTATGGGATGTGATAAATGAAGGGGAGTGGGTAGCTCCCTTTTATGGACCCCACCTAGCCACTTAGCTATCAAATCCCTATTAGTAGCTGTTCTCTATTTGCTTTACCTGTAAAGGGTTAAAAAGTCCATAGGTTAAAGGAAGGGAGTGGGCACCTGACCAAAAGAGCCAATGGGAAGGCTAGAACTTCTTAAAATTGGGAGAAAACTTCCCCTTTGTCTGTCTGTATGTTCTCCCGGAGAGAAGGGACAGAGCAGCTATGCTGTAAGACCTTGGGCAAGGTATGAAAAATCATCAAATCATACCTAGAAACTACTCATTTGAAACATCCAGATATGTAAGTAGATCAGGGAATGTCTAGGAAGACGCATTTAGGTTTGGATTTGATTGGATAACTTTGATTGGATAACTTTGGTTTAACTGTACACGTATTCTGGACTACTAACATGCATGGAAGCAGATCCATCAATATATTATGACTTCAGCTACTGAGGACAAAACCATTACTGTCACATAAGGAGTGATAGTTAACCTTTCTAAGACCAAAGTTGACAAATCTAAATGGCTAAAATTAAGTCTATGTTTAAATACCTAAATGGAACTGGTCTCTTTCAGAAGTGCACAATAAATCATTTCTCAGTCGGTACACCCATGGAAATCCGTTAAAATGAAAACCTTTAGATTGTAGCTTTACTGTTGTGAAATATCTCAAAAATAATAATTGCCAAGTAAAAATATCCCCTTTGAGGTATGAGTTAATGGAAATTCGGGCCTGTAATTTGAATTTTCAAAATACTGAATATGTAGTGTGGTATTCACTGGTTTTGCTGAGGTATTATTGAAATATCCAAGTGAGAACTATGTCAATTTAGTTGCAGGGCCAAGAGGGAGAATTGAAAAGTTACTTCTAGATGCTCCTAAACAACTAACTTTAGTGTTAAGAAACCATTATAAACTTCATGAATAAAATGAATTCCCATTTCAAACTGTTTTTACTGTCATTAGTTAATAAAATTAACAGTTTTCTAAAGTCTTTGAGAAAAGCCACATAAATAAGAATTAAATTCTGTGGTTAAAATCAAGTAAATAATTTTAGGTTTTGGGAAGTTTTCTGTAGCTTTTTCAGAAGCAGTATACAATTTAAATCTGTAGGTCATACTTGAGAACTTGCGTAATGAAAACCCTGCCCCCTAGCCACCCATCCCAGCCTGAAGCACTGGGACTCCAGCAGGGGTTTCCCTGTTTTGTGGGGTATGGGCACCTCAGCCTGTTATGTCCAGTGTGGGCAGCAGGTCTGTGTGTGCAGGCAAGTTTGTGGTGCTCCCACCAGGTAAGGAAGCATTGGAATGTGTTGAGCACCAGCTACAGGCATGTTTTGCAGGGCTGCAGCTAAGAAAGACCTGTCCTGGTGCTTCCTCTCCTGGCTGCAGATCTGCCTGTGGTCCTGGCTCCTTTCCTCTCCCCCCCTCCCCCCAACCCTCCCAAATGAATAAGTGGCATGCCTGTTGCCAATATCCAAATACCATTAACGTTAAAGTCAGTCGGATGGATTGGTTCCTGGCAAAATGTTGCTTTAACATGAAGTTTGTTAATATCAGGGTTGCAGTTACGCAACATCCACTCTAACTCAAGGTGAGCTGTATGAGCCAGTAACTGGGCATTCTCCAAATACTTGAGTAAAACATTGGCTGCTACTTTGAGAGTACATGTGAAACTGGAGAGTGTAGGGGAGGTTGTCTGTCAAACCAATAAGCCCTGCTGGGAACATGAGGCTTTAAGGAGTACAATGGCAAGTGGCCCTTGCAGGAGCATTAACTACACTGGTTGAGCTATCACAAGTGCTGCTGTCTTTGAAACTCCCTTTAGTTTCCAGAAGCTAATGGTTTATTTCCCACAGTATCCATTACTGATGGCACAATATTTAGTGGCTTCATAGCTCATCAATCCTTGTCAATTTGATCATTGCCATGGGTAGAGAATGTAGGGCAGCGTCAGTGGATGATCTGGCAATAAAGAAAGATGAAATATCCATGGTAAAGCAATGTCCGCAGCCCTTTGATACTGTAGACAGTGAAGGAGTAGTGACTGAGTTGCAAACCATAGCAAGTGGATGATAGGGCAGTTTTTGGGTCGCTCCCCTACTACCCTGCTGAACATTCTCAAAAAGTGTGCAGTTTCTCCTCCCTGAGGAAATTCAGTTTTTCAGGGCTCCATCTTGTCAAGGCTCTCGTTTCTAATGTAGGAGAGACTGTTAACAGTGCAGCTTAATTGTGTGGGTTACAGTGGCTATAGTATGCTGATGATGCACACCTTTTTACTTAGCCATATCTGAGCTAGCTCAAGTTGTAATTCGCACTACTGAGCATCTGCAGGAGACTGGTACATGAAAGAAAGCTAGCTGGGTGAGTAAAACATAGTCCCTATAAAATTATATGGCTTTGATTGTCTGGATGGGGAAAGCAACTAAAATAAATGGGAAGTGCTCTGAGATATGGGATCTTTAATGGAGAGACTATATTTGCCAGCATGGCAGAAAATTGGCTATAGTAATTATCCATTTATGGTTTTGGATAGCTCATGTAAATGACAGTGACATTTTTCTCTAGAACTCTGGAATGGTTCCTGCTCAAACTACCAAAGCCATTGCCCATTACTAACTCCTTGGTTCTTAAGAAGTATGTAGTGACAGTTGCTTGAAATATACGTTACTTTTTAATGTGAGCCAGGTAATAGGAAAAAAATAAAGCTTTTAAGGAAATGTAATATTGATACTGCTAGATGTCTCTAGATTGAGTGAGTCTTCTGGCAAAACTGAGAGAAGTGTGCTCATGCTGGCAATGATTTCCTCCACACAAATCTTAAGTCATCAAATTTTCAAGTTGTAAAACTAAGTATACTCAGACTTAGGTATAACAGTTCTTGTACTGGTTACTAGTATACCAGAATGAGTTAGATGAAAACTGTTTAAGTTTGATGTTATATGCTATTTTGAAATTAATAACTTAACATCCTACAACTCATCTTTCTGGGTGAAGGGAAAGTAATGCTCTGTAAGGGGTTATAATTGTCTGTCTTGCTAGCTCAAACCCATTCATAAATATCAATTTGTTTCTATTAAATTCGCTAAAGGAGAATTTTAGTTACTGTTTCCACATTAATGTACAAGAGCTTAATTTTTTCTTTGTTTCACACCAGTTAGGTAACTTGCTTTTTCTTTTGTCTTTGGTTTTTAATAGAACGTTCAAATAAAAACTTTGGCAGATGATGTGGTAAGGTCTTCATGGCAAGTTTTATCTACAGTGCATGTTATCTTATTCAAAAGGTTGTGGACAATGAAGCCTGTATTTAAAGGATATTAAATGTTTCACTAGTTGGGTTCTACAAATATTTTGCAGTAATTGTGGGTGGTAAAAAAATTGTAAATTTTTTAGGTGAAAATACCAATCTGTCGCAGCTGTTTTTAAATCCACTATTTTAAATGATTGTCACTGTCCACAAATGCTTGATTTAGGTAAAAAAAATACATTAGGCAAAGGGGGTGCAGCTTATATACGGTTACCTGTTTCAAGTTTTTGTAAAGTAAGTCTTACAGTACAAATTTGAGTCTTGAATCGGTTGTAAGTGTTAATTGTAGACAACTGAACTTTTAACCTATTGATTTGTTACTTAACAATACATAAAACAGTTGAACTTAATCACTTTTATGAAAAAATGCTACAAAAAATACACCTGTAACCTAAATAAGCTGCTTAAGCCTGTTGTTGGAAATGGACAGTTTTACTGAGTCCATCTTCTTAAGGCTGTTTGATTCCATAAAATGTACATCAATAATGTGATTTGTTAAATGGTTTGTTTGCATTGATGTTAAAGCAGACATAACAAGTATTCCATTCTTCAGGCAGTGGGATAAGATAACAGGTTTTCTAACTGTTAACAGCTATGAGGGTAGAATTGTATATTAAGTAATATGGTAACAAACAGCCTTAGAATGAAGGATCACAAGATCACTCTAACTGGTGGAATGATTCTTTCTCCTGTTGTAATAATAAACTAACTGATTATGCATGCGCTTCTAAACCCATTCGGTTTTAGTTAAGAGCCTTCATTGCAGATCACATGGTATGCTTTTACTGATGTCTGTCAAGTGTATTGAACTATGAATGGCTGTTTCTATGCAGTAAAACGATTAACTGGTTTGTGGCACTATGTGCTAATTATAAGAGACCGTACTCAACACCTAATAAAAAGTTAGTGACAAAATCTTAAGATATTTTGTATTCCTCTGGAAATTTTTTTTCTTATATGGAAATGTTGTGTACACCTGATGAAGCCATGATTATCCCCCAAATTTTGCCATTTCAGCTATCCTCCAAAAACCTATCACTATTCTTCAGGTAAAAGAGGATTGGGCAATTGTCTTCGAATTTATCACTGTTCATCAGAAATTGGCTAAAAGGACCATTACCAATTGATGTGCAACGTGACCTTCTCCCCATTCCAACTATCTTGCAAGATTTTTCAGACCCTAATGTACTGGTGTGTAGGTGAATCTGGGAATGGGAATTAAATGTGGTGATGCAGGCTATACATCAGTGCCACTACTGTGGATTAAACTTAATTCTGAATGGGGGAAAAAAATTGTATGAGAACAAGGAGTTTTAAGAATTTATAAATAGTACAGTCTCTGATTTTTGGCCTTGCTACTTAAAATAACCCTTGGTATGTTTATTGCATCATGAGCATGCAATTTGATTAATAAACATGTATGCTGCTTTCGTATTGTGCATATATATAGGAATTTTTAAAAGATATCTTTTTTTGTTTTCAGCGTGACAGATTAACAAGTTTTAGAAAATCAGCTGTAAAAAAAGAGAAACCTCTCATTCAGCACCCTGATTCTCAAACCTCTATGAGTGAATTTCCAGTTGCCCAACCATTGTTTGATGAACGTTGTATGAATTTATCAGAAAAAGAAGTTATGGATCTCTTTGAAAAAATGATGGTAAGCAATTTGCTAAGTTTTTTACTTAAATTTTCATGTGTATCAACAGTTTTGAAATGTGAGATGTCAATAAATAGTTCTTCCACCTTACTTTGAAATTTGAAACTTTGGCTGCAGAGCTAGCTACTATTGTGAAACACCAAGACATACCCTATCCTCTTCATACAAAACACAGATATTTAATTTTATAAGCTACATAATCTGTCACTTGACTGAATAATCAGTAAAGCTTGCCTGAGTGCATGGCATGCTTAATTCAGGTCTTCAGAAAACTACAAAAGACTTTAAAAATTACAAAAAATTTGAGATGGCTATCATTGACAAATAGCTGTTTTAAACAATCTTCAAATAGCGCAGTTCTAGTATTGCTGTAAGTTTATTACTGCTTATGTGAATATTGTGAAAGGGTTATGTGATCTCTGAAAAAAACTGAAGGCCTTATTAATACAAAGACTTTTTATATACAAATAAGTTTTCTTAAGGTTTTGTGTATAAACATTAATGTGTTGGGGCCTATGATAACAGTGACATTTATAGCAAAATTGCTACAATCATGCTTCTTAGTAACGTAGAAACCTGCTTTTAAAAAAATAAGTATGCATAACTTATGTATATCAGAGGTAATTGTATTCACATATAATCTGCTGCAGAAGACCATGTTTTGCTTTGTTTCGTAGCTTTTTCTCAGTTCCAATTTAACTCACGTTTTCTTAGAGCTACTGAATGATCGTCTATGTACAACTTCTGTATGAGTGTTAGAGATGACTGAGGATTTTTAACCCTTCTGAGCATGTATATTGATTTAGGCAATCTAATTCCTTTCCTTAGGACTGACTGTTCTTTCAAAAAGCTTGCAAGTGGCAGAGTACTATTGGAACAAATAAGTAACAAAGGGTCTTAATTGTTAATAGACTGCCGCTTTGATACCTAAATCGGCTCCAGGAGATTCTCTGTGGGAGGATTTCAGATTTTCCAGATCAACCCAGTCAACCCCAGTGACTGTAAATCATTGATTTCAGAAAATGTGCGTGAAAGAATCAGATTGAATGCTTTAAATGACTGAGCACTTTGCTCTAAAGAGGCATTGAGAGAAACAGGTTCTTTGTGATGGCTCATTTTGGTGAGCAGATTCAGTTAACTGACTTAAACTACTTGTATTTTAAGAGCTCTCAGTTGATTGAAGTTGAAAGCATAAAAATTTAACAGTTTGCTACTCCACAAGTAATGGATAATTATGACCTACTAGAGGCTCTTAATTTGTCAACTGAGCACAAATACGATGCTAAAATGTGATAAAGTTTCGCAGGAGCATAATAGAAAGTTAGCATAGTTTTTAGAATATTAAGCAACACCAGCACATAGAATCTTGAGTCCGTGGTGTGCCAGTACAAATTGAACAAAAGCAACGTGTATTCATGTTAGGAAGGTGAAAATATTTTTTTCATTCCAAAGTCTAAATATAATTTTTGATTGCATCTGAATTTTTACTCCGGTTATTCCCTTTTCAGAAAAGGTTATGCTTACCTTCATGGCACCACATCTATGTAAGGGGAGCTGCCATAACTTTGAGCGCCTTCTCCTGTGATCCAAAACACATTCATATACAGGTGTGAACATAAATTAGGCTTGCTTTATTAGAGTGATTTGTTAATGCAATCAACTATAGATTAAACTAAGATCAGTACTTAAAGCATGAATAAGAAAGTAAATCCATTTGTTAATGTCTGAGTATCACTGAGAACATAGCAGAATTTTTGGAATCTGTTGCTAATTTTCAGCATTGAACAACTGACCTTCCAGTGATCTGCCATACATTATCCTTTCATCTCCTTGCTGGTCATCCGCTAGCATGATGTCCTCCACCTTTCTTTCCACAATAACTTTTCCAAGGTTATCTCCATCTCTGAGCCTAATTGACCAAAGTACATATATTTGCGTCTGATTTCCAACATCAGTGTCTGCTTCTCTCTAATAATATAACATAAGCAACAGGTCAGTCTCTAAATACTCCAGCCATTAATGGCTATTACTCACGGTGGTCAGGGAGGCCGCTCAATGATTTTGGGGTCCCTAGACTTCTGACTTCAACAAGCTGGGACTTGGTGACAGGGGATGGATCACACAATAATTGCCCTGTTAGTTTCATTCGCTGTGAAGCATCTGCAGGTCCCATACTTTCAGGCTCCAACCCAGCCTGAAAGTCTACACAGCAGTGGAACAGCCCTGTAGCCTGAGCCCGAGTCACCTGGCCCAGGCCAGCCACAGGTTTTTCTTTGCTGTGTAGATGTACCCTGAAATACTAGGGTACAAAATATATAGGAATGACAAAATAGGTCATGCTGGTGGGGGAGTGCTACTATATGGGGGGGAAGGGAGGGGGAAAAGTATAGTCCAATATAGTAAAATTTTAAATGAATCAAACAATACCATAGGATCTCTATGGACAGAAATTCCATGCTTGAATAAGAGTATAGCAGTAGGAGTATACTACTGATCACTTGACCAGGGTGGTGATGGTGATTGTGAAATGCTCAGGGAGATTAGAGAGGCTATAAAAATAGAAAACTCAATAATAATGAGGGATTTCATCTATTCCCTTATTGACAGGGTACATGTCACCTCAGGAAGGGATGCAGAGATAAAGTTTCTAGACACTATTACTGACCGTTTCTTGGAGTAGCTAGTCCTGGAACTCAAGGGGAGAGGCAGTTCTTGATTTAGTTCCAAGAGGAGCACAAGATGTGGTCCAAGAAGTGAATGTAGCTAAATGGCTCATAATACTAACCATAATATAATTGTTACATCCTTGTTGGGATGGGAAAATACCTAAAAGAAGCCCAACACGGTAACATTAACTTGAGAAAGGGGAACTACACAAAAATAAGGAAGCTAGTTAAACAGATATTAAAAGGAACAGTCACAAGAGTGAAATGCCTGAAAACTGCATGAAAACTTTTAATAAACAGCATAATAGAAGCTCAAATTAGATGTATACAACAAACTAAAAGAATAGAAGAATGCCACCAGGACTAAACAGCAGTGTGAAAGAATCGGAGGCAAAAAGGCATCCTTGAAAAATTGGAAATCAGATCCTACGGAGGAAAATTGAAAGGAGCATAAACTCTGGCAAGTCAAATGTAAAAGTATAATTTGGCAGGCCAAGTAAGAATTTGAAGAGTAATTAGCCAAAGACTCAAAAACTAACAGCAAAAAATGTAAGTACCTCAGAAGCCGAAAGCCTGCCAAACAATCAGTGACACCACTGGATGGTCGAGGTGCTAAAGGAGTGCCAAAGGTAGAAAAGGTCACTGTGGAGAAGATAATTAATTCTTTGCGTTAGTCTTCACTGCGGAGGACTTGAGGGAGATTTCTACACGAGCCATTCTTTTTAGGTGACGCATCTGAGGAACTGTCCCATATTGAGGGGTCAATAGAGGTGGTTTTGGAACAAACAGATAAAATAAACGTTAATAAGTCACCAGGACCAGATTGTATTCACCCAAGGTTCTGAAGGAACTCAGATAAGAAATTACTGAACTAATAGTTTAAACTATGACTTAAATTAGCTTCTGTACCAGGTGACTGGAGGAAAGCTTAGGTGCCATGGATTTAAAAAAAAAAAAAAAAAATGCTCCAGAGTCAGTCTCAGCAATTAAGACTGGTAAGACTAACATTAGTACCAGGCAAATTGTAAAGAACAAAATGATCAGACACATAGATGAAAATGATATCTTTTGAAAGAGTCAGCATGGCTCTTGTAAAGGGAAATCATGCCTCACCAATCTATTAGAATTCTTAAAGGGGGTCAACAAATGTGGACAAGGGTGATCCAGTGGATATAGTGTACTTGAACTTTGACAAAGCCTTTGACAAGGTCCCTCACCACAAACTCTTAAGCAGAGTCACTAGTGATGGAATCGGAGGGAAGTCCTCTCATGGATCAGTAACTGGTTAAAAGACAGGAAACAAAGGTTAGGAATGAATGGTCAGTTTTCAGAATAGAGAGAGATAAATAGGGATTTATACTGAGACCAATGCTGTTAAACATGTTCATAATTGATCTGGAAAAAGGGGCAAATAGTCAGGTGACACACTTACAGATGATACAAAATTACTGAAGACACTTAAGTTGAAAGCTGACTACAAGGAGTTACAAAGAAATCTCAGAAAACTTGGTGTCTGAGCAACAAAATGGTAGATGATATTCAATATTGGTAATTACAAAGTAATGCACATGGAAACATCCCAATTATACATACTAAATGATGGGGTCTAAATTAGTTGCTACCCCGCAAAAAGAAATCATGGATCGTTCTTCGAGTGCTTGCTCATATCGATTCCAATTAGGTGTGCATGCGCCGCGTGCATGGCTGTCGGAGAATTTTTACCCTAGCAACACCCGGTGGATTGGCTGTGATGCCCCCTGGAGAGGCCCCTACCGCTCATCCGAACCATCCAGACCATGGCCAGAACAATCTGGCAAAAGCCCGTATCCATTCCTCCGACTGCTAAAGGGGTATAGCGGAAGTACTTTGTCTCCTCCAAGGGATATGACTATTTGTACACACACCCACAGACCTGTTCACTGGTGGTGGCCTCGGTGAATGAGGAGGAGCGGCATGGTCAGCAAGCCCCGGCGCCCAAATCATTAGAGGCCAAGTGCCTCGATTTATTTGGGCGCAAAGTCTACTCCTCGGGTGGACTTCAGCTCCAGATCGCAAACCAGCAGGCGCTCCTGAGCTGATACAACTATAACTCTTGGAACTCCATGTTAAAGTTCAAAGAGCTGGTTCCTTCGGAGTCCAGAGAGGCGTTTGGGGCCCTGGTGGAAGAGGGCAAAACAGTGGTGCGGACCTCATTACAGGCCTTGTTGGACACCGCAGACTCGGCCGCTCGGACCGTCTCTTCAGGTATCGCAGTGCGGCGTATCTCTTGGCTGCAAGCATCCAGCTTACCACTGGAGCTTCAGGAAACATTGCAGGAACTTCCCTTCGAGGGTGCAGGCCTGTTCTCAGACAAAACTGACTCAAGGCTTCAGAAGCCTCAAAGACTGGACTCGAGGGTCATAATGAGATAATTGGGCATGCAAACACTGGCTACCCAGCGAAAGCCCTTTAAGTCTCAGCCTCAATGCTCCAACCACCCTCCTCGGCCGAGGCAGGATTTTTACAGGAGACGGGGGCGTAGTGGCAGGAGGAAACCCTCCAACCCCCAGTCTGGGCAGAGCCAGGGCCCGTCCAAGCCCTCAGCAGGTCCTAAACAAAACACTTGAAGGGATGTCCTAGGATGATATACCGGAACTCGATTAGGATCCTACCCTACCCTTCCTGAATCATTTGTCCCATTTCCACTGTGCTTGGTCCCTCATAACCATGGACAGTTGGGTTCTTCGCACGGTGGAAAGGCGATACTCTCTCCAATTTTCTTTTCTCCCCACCCTACCACTGTCTCACTTCAGGGACCACTCTCACGAGCAACTCCTCATTCAGAAGGTTCATAGGCTCCTAACCATGGGGGTGATCAAGGAGGTTCCAAGGGAGCTAAGGGGCAGGGGTTTTTACTCCCATTACTTCCTAGTCCCCTAGGCAAATGGTAGGCTTCAGCCCATTCCGGATCTGCGCGGACTCAACAAATTCATGGTAAAGTTGAAGTTCCACATGTTCTCCTTGGGCACCATCATACCTTCCCTGGATCTTGGAGACTGGTACGCCAGCCTCGACATGAAGGACGTGTATTTCCACATATCAATCCCTCTGGCTCACAGACGCTTCCTCCGCTTTGTGGTCTTCCCTCCTTGTCCTTTGTGACGGATCCATCAGCCTTGGGATGGGGCGCCCATCTCGACGACATCCAGAGGCAGGGTCTATGGGCCCCGTCCGAGCTCTCTCTCCATATCAACATACAGGAGCTGATGGCGGTGCGTCTTGCATGTCAAGCCTTTTGGGAGAGCTTGCTTGGTCGTTGTGTGGTGGTCCTCACAGACAATGCCATGGCCATGTTCTACATCAACAAGCAAGGGGGGGCCCGTTCCTCCTCCCCCCCGCCCCCGTCAGGAGGCCATTCGGCTGTGGGAGCTCTGCATAGCCCACTCCATTCACCTGGTAGCTTCTTTTCTTCCAGGGGTCCAGAACCTGTTGGCGGACCATCTCAGCGGGTCCTTCCAATCCCACGAGTGGTCACTCTGTCCCGATGTCAGCCACTCCATCTCCCTAAAGAGGGGGTTTCCCCAGGTCGACCTGTTTGCATCACGCAGCAATCAGAAATGCCTGGCATTTTGCTCCCTCCAAGGCCACTTCCTGGGCTCTCTGACGCCTTCCTACTCTTGTGGATGAGCCGATTATTTTACGCCTTCCCGCCGTTCCACCTTGTACACCAGGTCCTGCTCAAGGTGCGCAGGTACGGAACATGGCTGATTCTGATCACCCCGGCATAGCCCAGGCAACATTGGTACACCACACTGTTAGATCTCTGTGGATGCCTCGGTTCCGCTGCCTCTTTTTCCGGACCGGATCATGGCCACCTCTGTCACTCCAGCCTACGATCCCTCCACCTCACGGCATGGATGCTGCAGGCTGAGCCACTCGAAGCTCCTCTGTTCTCATTTGGTGCAGCAGGTTTTGTTGGGTAGCAGTAAACCTTCCACTCAGGCCACATATATGGCCAAATTGAAGCGATTCTCATGCTGGTGCACTCACCATGGCAAGTCCCCCTCCCCCCTCCTCCCCCCAAGCATCCGTGCCTCTCATTTTGGACTATCTTCTGGGCCTGAAACAGCAGGGCCTGGCGATGTCATCCATCCGGGTTCACCTGGCGGCCATTTCTGCTTTCCACCCGGGAGTGAATGGCAGATCTGTCTTCGCCAACCTCATGGTCAGTAGGTTTCTTCAGGGCCTTGACCATCTCTACCCGCAGGTACGGCAGCCAGTCCCCACGTGGGACCTTAACCTGGTCCTCTCCAGGCTTATGGGAGTCCCGTTCAAGCCGTTGGTCACCTGTTCCTTCCTATACCTCTCTTGGAAAATGGCTTTCCTCGTCGCTATCACGTCTGTGAGGCATGTATCCAAGCTCAAAGCTCTTACCTTGGAACCACCTTACACGATCTTCCATAAGGACAAGGTGCAGCTACGACCTCATCTGGCCTTTCTTCCCAAGGTGGTTTCGACCTTTCATATCAACCAGGACATTTTCCTCCTTGTTTTTTATCCAAAACTGCACACTACTTGTCAGGAGCAATGGCTACACTCCCTCGATGTTCGTAGGGCCCTTGCCTTCTACACTGAGCATACGAAGCCATTCAAGAAAACGACCCAGCTCTTCGTCGCGATGGTGGACCGGATCAAGGGCCTCCTGGTCTCCTCCCGGCAGATCTCCTCTTGGATCATTTCCTGTATCTGTACTTGCTATGATCTGGCTGGTGTTTCGACCCCGCCCCTCACCACTCACTCTACAAGGGCCCAGGCCTTGTCGGCGGCTTTCCTGGTCCAGGTTCCAATCCAGGAGATCTGCAGAGCCGCTGCCTGGTCTTCAGTACATACTTTTGCCCTCACTATGCCATCGTCCGGCAAGCCAGAGATGGTGTGGTGTTTGTTAGAGCGGTCCTACAATCTATGGTACTTCACTCCGACCCCACCGCCTAGGTAAGGCTTGGGAGTCACCTAATTGGAATAGATATGAGCAAGCACTTGAAGAAAAAAAGACGGTTACTTACCTTTGTAACTGTTGTTCTTCGAGATGTGTTGCTCATATCCATTCCAAACCCGCCCTCCTTCGCCTCTATCGGAGTAGCCGGCAAGAAGGAACTGAGTGGGCGATGGGTCGGCTGGGGTATATATCCAGCGCCGTGAAGGCACCACTCCAGGGTGTTGCTAGGGTAAAAATTCTCCGATGGCCGTGCAGGTGGCGTGCGCACACCTAATTGGAATGGATATGAGCAACACATCTCGAAGAACAACAGTTACAAAGGTGAGTAACCATCTTTTTTCTTTTTTTTAAACATCTGCTCAATCTGCATCATCAGTCAAAAAGCAAAGAGAATGTTAACCATTTAGAAAGGGAGAGATAAGACCGTAAATATAATGCCACTATATAAATCCATGGAATGCCCACACCTGGAATGCTGCATGGAGTTCTGGTCACTCTATCTCAAAAAAAGATACATTAGAAATGAACAAGGTACAGGGAAGGGCAACAAATGATTAAGTGTATGGAACAGAGAGATTAAGAAGACTGGGACTAGTGTGATGGGATCCCCCCGGGATGCAGACTGGGATGGAGCCTGGGACTGTGCCTCCTGAACTCTCTCAATGCCTGGGCTGTCTCTCTCAATGCCTTGCTAGTGTCCAGCAGCAACCCCCAGGAGCTGTGATCACTCAGCACAACTGCATGTGGAAGCCCACACCCAGCTAGATTGCATGAATGCTCCCAGAGCCACTCATGAATCACACAGAGAAAGGCACCAGCCAAATACCCGCAGTTACCAGCACTGTACCCCAGGGCAGTGCAAATTTATTAATTGGTTCACCACTTCAACAATGGAAAGTGGACATATACCAGCCTTTGCAAACCTGAGTGGATTTGTCCCAGACTTCATACAAACTCACTGGTAGAGATAAACAATTAAACAACTGTATTGACTATAAAAGGTAGATTTTTAGGTGATATTAAGTGATAGGCAAAAAGTCAGATAAATAAAAGCATGCAGTCTAAACTCTCAACGCTATTAGATTGGGCAACTTCTAGATTAAGCAGACCTTAATATACTGGTTTGTTTCTTAAACTTGGGCCAATCTCCTCTGTTGGAGTCTTGTCTTCTTCTCAGTGTCTTAGTTGCTTTCGGCGAAGGTGGGGGCAAGAGAAGGGCCCAGTATGTGTCCACGCTGTTGTATACCCTCAGTCCATGTGCTTGGGGAGCACAAGTCCAGACATGTCTGGAGGGCATTGCTGAGTCTCTCCAAGCAAGGTCGAGCAATTCCCCTGGTGTGGCCTCATGCATGTGAGTCATTGCATTGTAGCTCTCTTGCTGGACAATGGCTGTTGATGGGTTATTTGACACCCAGCACAGGCATTGGTTACTTTCCTTGCTGTTGCCACTGGGAAGCTAATATTTGGCTGATTCCCCAGCTTAGAATATGTTTTAGTGACCACCATACAGCACAGTTCTCATAACTTCATATGCATTAATGATACACATATATGGATAGAGAAATGCCTTTCAGCAGATCATAACCTTTCTCCTGATACCTTGTAAGGCATGCTTTTTATGTAAGATCACAATTATATGAAAATGAGGAATATGGGGGTTACAGTACGCTCCCCCAAGGTATGTCCCTACTAGTCAGCTTGGAAAAGTGACAACTAAGGCAGGATATGATAGAAGTATATAAAATCGTGATTGATATGGAGAAAGTAAATAGGGAAGTGCTTACCCTTTCACATAACACATGAACAAGGGGTGTAATGGAATTACTAAGCAGCAGGTTTAAAGGAAGTACTTCTTCACACAATGCACAATCTTTGGCACTCGTTGATTCGGGTTGTTGTGAAGGCCAAAACTATAACTGGATTCAAAAAAGTATTGGATAAGTTCATAAAGAATAGGTCCATTAATGGCTATTACTCAGGACAATCAGGTATGCAACCCTATTCTCTGGGTGTCCCTCGGCCTCTGACTGCCAGAATCTGGGATTTAAGGATAGGGGATGGATCATCGGATAATTGCCCTGTTGAATTTATGCCCTCTGAAGTATCTAGCATTGGTCATTGTCAGAAGACAGGATACTGGACCGTTGGTCTGACCAAGTATGGCCGTTCTTATGTTTTGGAAGTAAGCTTGGGGCATCCCAACAATAGACCTGTTCACAGTAAAGGACAACAGGTAATGTCTGTTCTGCTCTGAGGGCCTCAGGTGGAAGGTGTTCACCAGGGACACCAGACTGAGTTGGCAGTTGCCTTTCCTATATGCTTTTCCTCCAATTTTGATAAGTTCACAGATCATGCTTCAGTTGAAACTGGATCATGCTTCAATCCAAATTCCTTCTCCTTGCCGATGCATGGCTGAAGCAGTGTTGGTTTCCCAACCTCTTTGCGCTGTCAGTTCAGCCTCCCATACGCCTTCCTATCCATACTTACTTGCTCAGACAGAATCATGATTGCACGTTGTATCCTGTGCTCAGCACCTTACATTTCGCAGCATGGCTGCTCTGAGTTTGAAAGAGGAGGAAGAGCATTGTTTGGCGGCTATTCAATAGGTCCTACCCAGTAGTAGAAAACTTTCCACCGGAACGGCCTGTTCGGTAAAATGGAAGTGGTTTTGGCCTGCGGAGTTCAGCCAACTGTGACTTGTATCCAGAACATCTTGGAGTATTTGCTGCTTTTTCAGTCATCAGGCCTTATGATTAGCCACTAGATACGCCCTCAATGAGCTATCTCAGCCTTTCATCTGCCCATTCATAGAAGATCAGTGTTTTCTAGTGCTACGGTATGCATCCGAAGAAGTGAGGTTTTTACTCACGAAAGCTTATGCCCAAATAAATCTGTTAGTCTTTAAGGTGCCACCAGACTCCTTGTTGTTTTTGTAGATACAGACTAACACGGC
Source organism: Trachemys scripta elegans (assembly GCF_013100865.1). NCBI lineage: Eukaryota > Metazoa > Chordata > Testudines > Emydidae > Trachemys > Trachemys scripta. The sequence goes on from NC_048306.1 coordinate 35,977,316, forward strand.
TACCCCCTGATACTTGCTACGGTAGTGATCTTCTCAAAAGGAATTCTTCGTCTCCATCTGCTGGTGTGGAAAAATATTCCCTTGTGAGACCTTAACTCAATCTCAGTGGCTCTGATGTGACCTCTGTTCATGACTCTTGCATCCTGTCCCTTTTCTCTCTTGTCAAAAACTACATTCCTCATGACAATAACACATGCAAACAGTGTGTGAGAGTTGCAGGCTTTGATGGTGGAACCTCCTTATACACAATTCTCCAAGGATAGTGACTTTGTGGCTTCACTCAAAATTTGTGTCTAAAGTGGTCTGTTTCATTTGTACCAGACCTGTGTCTTTTCCTAAGCCTCATTCATCCTGGAGGATCAGTGCCTTCATATGTTAGATATCAGATGATGTCTGTCCTTCTACCTTGGCAGGACTAAACCCTTTTGAGCTTTACTTCATCTGTTGGTGTCGTATGCAGATCATGTAAAGGAACAGGTAGTCTCCTCACAGATGATCTTTAAGTGGATAACTTGTTGCATCAAGACTACATCCAAAACGGCTTCAGCTATGCCCCCTCAATGGGAGTGAAGCCATTCTACCAGAGCGGAAGCTACGTCAATGGTGTTTTTGAGTGACAGCTGAATATTGGACATTTGCAGGAATGCCACGTGGTCAGCAATACATAAGTTTCTGAATCATTATGCCATTACCACTGCGTCAAGAGCACATGCAAACGTAGGGAAGGAAATCCTTGTTCAAATAGGTGACTCACAAGCAGAGTCTAAGTGGAATACATGGCTGTATCTACTCAAAGAATGGTTACTTCCTGTAACTGTACTACTTTGAGATGTGATGCAGACACTTATTCCACGATTCGCCCTCCATCCCCTCTGTTCTGAAGTCTAGTCTCTGGGCATTGGGTGCGAAGGAACTGAGGGTAGTCCGGGCAGTGCTGCCTCATATAGCTGGGGAAGGGCTAGGGCCACGAGGCACAAGCACAGTAAGTAACTGTTTCTTCCCTTTGTAGTGGAGCTTGCAGCTCTGATAAAGGAGAAATGAATTTGAGGAATCATCTATGTGAACATATTAGGTTTGTTAGATCAGGGCTTCCTGTGCAGGAGGATAAGAGGAGTCTGGATGGCTGGGGAAGTGTATACTAGGCTAGGATGAAGGGATTCACAAAGCTTGGAGGAAGAATGATCTAGGATGAGGAAGCCAGGAATGCAGTATGTGCAGGGGCTTGATGCCAGGTTTGTAAGTTCGTTTCCCTCCCAGTTGTCCTACAGCCAGACAGACCATCTAGTGCAGGTTCTCAGCTTGGACCCTTATTTTAGTAGCTTTTCCATACCCCTTATCCTCAAGCTACTGTACATAGAAATATGTTTTGTGGTGGCAACACAAAACACCCCTTTGTTCTTGGTTTGTGCAGCACCAAATGCAATGTGGTGTAAATGACTAGGGCTCCTAGATGTTACAGTAATACAAATAATATCTTTAGTTCAGAGTTCTGTTCTTATGAATGTTGTGACTCTAAAGGACATTGTGATTTCTTAGTTTCTTGTAATTCTCAAGTTACTGTGTTGTGAAGTCAATTATTCTGAGGTTTTTGGTGGGCTGAGATCACAATGTGGCCATTACCTCTAAATACAGGATAACTTATCTGGAGTTACCAACTGAAATTCTTGAATAATTCACTGATTGATTACAGGAATTATGGACGCTATCAAATTTCATGTTTGTTCTCCAGCTAGTGAGAGTAAATACTAGGATTAAGTGCAGATCTCTTAAGTTTCAATCCTTGTCTACTAAATGACAAAAACTATCTTGGATTTAATTTCTATATTTTCTATAACCTTTGTTTTGAAACAAAAACCCTAGTATATAGTCAGAAGTAGAAACTTGTGCTTTTTTCACATCTCAAGCATTTGTGGTAAGCCTTTTTTTTTTTTTTTTTTTAATATCCCATTCATTAAAGTAACCTTGGTGTCCCCAAATGCACACATGTCTTAAGACTTTTTCCTCTGGAATCCAGATGGGCAAGACTAATGTCAGTGCAGTAATAGAATTAGGAATTAGGTGTTTTTTTTTCTTGTAATGATTATAATGGGATATTAAAATGCTACTTCAGTTTGACAGTAAAAGCTTCGGTTAAACAACAGAATGGCCTAGACTACCTATTACTGGACAGGAGACATTAAGCTAATCTCAGTAATTTGAAAAATTGTGGATTTAACTTGAATGTTAAGATTCTTCATTAAGTAATTTGCCAGTCTTAAAACAGCTTGAATGGTTTCTTTTAAGTAACTGAATTAAAATATTTTCTTTGGTTTCATAAAATATATTTAAGATTACTCACTTTTTCCTGTTCATAAATGGTTCTTGGATTAGACTGGCTAAGCCACACAGGTCTCACCTATCCTTAAATGAAACACTTTTGCACATCTATAAACTTTTGTTAGCAATCAAAAATACACTAAAAGAGGATTCACTTGGGATTTGAGGAATGAAACGCTTTTGTTTTGACTTTCTTCTAAAGAAGAGCTCCCCTACCAGTCAGGCCAACTCTCTGGTGTGATCTCTGTTAAAAGCTTTCCACAGAGAAGCTTACTGAAGAGATTGTAACTGAAGTAACCGTTGTTCACTGTTTCTTTAATCTTTCTTCCTTTTCCTTTAATAAAAGTCATAGTTAATCATGTTTATTTTTTTCTTATTTATAGTTGTGATATCCCCTAAAACATGACAAAGAACCCCATGTAATTAAAATAGCGGAGTCAAATTCCTGAATTGCCACTGAGACCATTATTAAAATTTGGCCTACCATTTGCTTCTCTGGACTATAAATTTAAGGGATAAAATCAACCCCTTTAAACATTCCTGTCACAATTTGAGTACACTTTTGATCCCCTTTGTGGTCTGGAGGAAAGCTCTCTCACACGTCTAGATGTCACCTCTCTGGGCATCCCTCTCCCTCTAGATCCGGAGTTGAGGCTTGCGGCCCCATTGCACTTCACTGTGTAAATCATAGCGGGAATGAGAGTCCAGTCCCTTGCCTTTGCTTTCTGTCCAAAGACTATATGAATTGAGTGTGTCAGCTTTTCAAAAGCAGAGTACATTTACTGGAAGACCGAGAGAGAACCCGCAAAACAATAAAAGGATTTAAAATCATATTTAAGATTATCAAAGGGTCACCCCTGTCCATTCTCCTAGGAGTTCCTAATAGGTTCCAAAGTCTTTCAAACCCTCAAGCCTCAACAGCTGGATCTCTGCCTCACCAGCCTTGTGACTTTTGCAGTAGCCCACCTCTAGTGACCCCAAATTCCACAGAGAACCTACCCAGGAACCCAGTGATGAACACATACATATAACACACACTGATGAAAAGGTCCGTGAATGTTTTATGGGCTCGTATTGTCTGGCCCATCTCATTATAATAGTCAGTGTTTTCACGCTTTGAAGGACTGGCTCAAACGTATGGATAAACTTTATAAAGCTGAAACAGTAGTCCCTAAAGATGCCATAGGTGATCACAACATCTGTTACAACCCTTTTCTGCTCCACACCAGTGTATTAGGTTGTGGCCTTCATGAGAAACTTGAAGTGGTTTTACTAATGGGTTGTTGCTTGTCAAAATGTCTGTAAAATGGAAACTGTCCAAAATTTTCTTCCGTCACAATACCAGTTTACTTTTTGTAAATACTTTGACTAGTTTTTGATCTAAGCTTTGAGGACAACAGAAGTAATCTCTTGGATCTCTGCTTGCTAGTACCTGTTTTCTCTCCTTAAGTGATAGGCTGAATCTCAACCTTCTAGTTTCTTATGACACTTAAAACAGCCTAATAAATTTACCTATCATTTAAAATGTGAGAGGCTCTTGTTTGTGAACATAACTGTCTAGCGGCTCACTTGAAGTCAGCTAATAGATCCACGCTTCAGGAAGTCATAGCATCTACTGCCCAATAGTAGCAGTTATTGGCAAACTTTCCTTTAACTGTTTCCATGGGTTAAGTTAAAAATGGACTAACTCTTCAGATGAGTTGATAAATAATTCGCCTATGTATACTCCCAATGTCAGCAATACAAACTTTAAAACATAGCCCAATAAACCATGCTGGCCTATTCATAAGCACAATTACAGGTGCAGTAATAACTCACTTAAGGACAAATCATTACCGGGAATCTTTTTTTCATAAATACCAATAAGTAACTTGGATTTGGTCAGTTTTTTCCTAAAGGTGGATAAATCAAAATTCTGCTTCCTCTTTTTGCGATGACAAATGAATCCAGACTGACCCTGGCAAATGTTACAACAAAACATGAAAGATATACTGGTGCAAAAGTTAGTCTACAATTTGCCTGGCTGAGAACCTGATTGTGTCTTCATAATTTGTCTGTAGAACTACAGTGTCTAAAGCTGTAGATAAAAAGTTGGGAACTCACATGGTTTTTGAGAATCCCCCCATAAGCTCGACTAGTAAGCCCAGCTTTTTATGTATATGGTCTCAAACTCAGTTGATGAGAGAGTGAAATTTCACACGCACACCCTGAAGTAATACTGTTGTTATGGCCAGGAATCTTGGGTGCTTCCAAGTTCACTTCTGTCTCCTGGGTTGAGTTTCTTCCTTAACTGTTGAACAGGATGATAGCAGATTGTGTGGAAAGTGGTAAAATCTTCACTGAATGACTGCTCCTATTCAGTTCTGTGGAACTATGGTTATTGCTTTGCTTCCCTTCTCTCACCTCTTCACAAAGATTTGCCCCCTTACCTTGGAACAGAATGATAGTGCAGTTTGCTAACAAATGAGGTATAACCCAAGCGTTAAACAATCAGTTCAGCTTAAAATAATTGTACTTGATTCAGCCAGTAACATAACAGGACTGTTAGCTCAGCACTTAAAACAGTTGAAGCCCTCTCTAGAGAATTTTCTAGTGATGGAAGCATTGTGCAGTATGTCACATAAAATTATAAAGGACTAAGAAAATGGACTTAACTGGTTTTGCCTGTAATTTGCCATTCTGCCTCACGGATACACTAACTGGACATGTTTTCCCTCGCTATTTAAATTGCTGGTATCCCCACTTGTTAGACTTTTAATATCTTCCCTTCTCTTATGTTGCTGAGACTCCATAACCTCAGCTAGGGTCTACACAACTTTCACCACTATTTCACATTGATTGGAAATTGAAACTTGCTTTTCGTGGTCAGTTGTCCATTTCTGTGTAGCACAACTTTGAAGCCCAGTTGTTAACTTTTGTATTACATTTGTTTAACTTGGTTTTGCCTAATAAAAATCTAAAGAGCTTATTGGGATGTATGAAGGGGTAATACTAAACCTGCATTGTATCTATTGAAATTCTTCAAAGAAGAAATCACTTATAACAGTGGAGCTTATGAGCTACACTTGTAGCACATTTTCCATCGTCTGTTGGGCTTGTTACTTATTTTAAAATAATAAATTAGCAGTACCAATCCTAGCAATCATAAATTTTAATTAAAAAGGATACATACAAAACTTAAGAGCTGAGCAGACAGCTCTGATAGGATGTTGCTAACATTTATGGTCTTAGCTATTCTGGGGCAGCATATAGAACAAAAAGGAGGAAAATGACAAACACACAATGATGATCATTCTAAATATTAAAAGTACTCTTTTGTTTAATATCCTTCAATACTTTTACCTCTAATGTTGAAAGTCAACTATCCACTTTGTTAGCACAGTAAAACAACTGAGATCGTGGAGTAGCGCTGGTTGATGTACACTTGTGGTAATCCGTTTTACCTTACGTAGCTATACACTAGAGAGTAATATACTTACTGCTACTACTCAGAGTCATGTCACATTTCTAAAACTAAATTGGGTAAAAACAGTATTTTGTGGAGTTGCACTGTCCAGTGTTCTCATCTCCCATACCTTATGTTAAGTAATTTTCAGCTATTATGGTTAAGACAGTTATTCTAGACTCTACTCAGCTTCTGTACTAGGTATACAAACATTTGCTGCTCCCAGTGGCTAACTAAATTGCCTTAGTAGTATACTTGTTGCCCTTGGAAGTGGGGACAATGTTTGGTCCTGTACTCAGATTATTTTCAGCAAACTGATAACTAAAGTGTGATTTTTATTTAGCTTAAAAAAACCTCTCATAAGTATTGCAAAATGTAAATTACCTATAGAATGAAGCATGTATAGATCATGTGGTATGTTAGTTATTAGTATCAAGACAGCCTGGGGTTCCAGTCGGAACTGTGCAGGCAGCAAACTAATTGTTAATGAACGGCTGATGAAATCAAGCCTTGATGCCAAGGTCTGATTCACACAAAAGCTTTAATTCGGCCTTTTTGCCATTACTGGTACTAAATCTTCCTATCTATTTTGTGAAAGATGAAACATCTATATAATAATGGTGTCTTCCTTGTTGTCTGTCATATAACAGAATAAAAATTGGATTTGCAACCGAAACCTCTGGCTTCTTTAGATAGTTCATAGCTAGCCACCCTGTGTACAATTCCCTGTAGCCCCCGAGTACGTATTCAGTTGGATGGCCAAGCCACTTCCCCATTCTGCCATGGAAATGCTGCTATTTTTAGGCACTAGCTCCAGCACAGCTAGTGCCAGTACATCTAGGCAAACTAGAAATCAGGCCTCCCAGCTCAAAAGTAGATATACTCTTAGTGAACGTAACTGGGCTGAGAGGGGATTCCACATTTAACTCAAAAGTGCAAAAACAATCTGCAGTTTTATATATTTTTTTCTGTAGATTATACAGGAAGAATGGCATTATTTTGTGGACTGGAGTAATAGAAATGAGATGACTTTGATGATAAAAAGCATAAGGTCATGCACTTTGGGACAGATAACGGGAATTTCTGCTATAAGCTGGGGGCTTGTTAACTGGAAATGACAGAGGAGGAAGCTCCCTTAGTTGATCGCAGGATGTCTGTGAAGCAGCTGGAAAAACAAAACCAAACCCAATATGGTCCTAGGATGTAGGTGAAGTATTTCCAGATAGGAAAGTAGTAATACCAAAATACAAGGCACTGGTAGGATATTTACTCCTGTGGGAATTCTGTGCCACTGTGCGTGCACAGAATCTATGTCCCCCCCATATTTCTTTGCTTCCCCGCAGAAAAATGACTTTCTGACAGGGAAGCAAAGGGGAGCCACAAGAGCGGTCACACAATGCTCCTCAGCAGTATGTTGTGGGTGCCCAGGGCAGCCAGCAGAGAGGTAAATCACTGTGGTGCATGGGGCAGGACTGGGGAAGACCCGGCTGGTGGCTCCTACCGTGCACCAGGCTCAGCTGCTAGTCCCAGCTGGGCTGGGGTGTACAGGACTTTCTCTTCCCCCATGGCATCTGGGGCCGTGTCACATTGCCCTCCCCACTCCCCCACCCCCAGTTTCTTCCCCGGCTGTAGGAAGCTCTGCAAACTCCCCCAGCCTGCGCGCTTCCTTCATTGTACAGGGAGCTGCTCCCCCATATGCCCAACTCCCATGCATGAAGACCCCCTCATATCCAGACCCTTCCACTGAGCCTCACCTCCCACTCCTTTCCCAGAACCTCTCCTGACAAGTCCCACTGCCCCGCATCAGAACCACTCCAACAAGCTGCCCGCACTCAGATCCCCACCCTACCGAGCCCCAACGAGCTTCTCATAGATCCCCACCCCACTGAGCACCACTACCCTAGCCTCTGGACCCCTCCATCCCCACTGATCTGCCCACATCCAGAACCCACACCCCAACTGGACCCCACCATCTTCACTTGGCCCCCTTGCAAAGTCCCATTACTGTTGCATCCAGATCCCCCCTGCACCCAGATTCCCCACTGAGCCGCCTGTCTCCAGATTGTCCCAGAACCCTCCCAGCCCACACCTGGATCTCTCCACATTAAGCCCCTTCACACTTGGATTCTGCCTTGCTGTGCCTGCCTGCTAACATCTGGTGACCCTGGCATGGAGGGACAGGGCTCTGGGGTGTTTCTGGGGCAAACCTGGTCCTTGAGCTGTGTCAGGGTTGGTTGCAGCCTAAACGCTGAGCCCATATCCCAGGGGGAAGCTGCACAGTGATCTCCCACCTCTGTGCAGCCACTGGCCTGTGCTCCCCAATGCCATGCTGGAAGTTCCACATTTCTTTGACAAATAAAATTTGCAGAATTTTGCAAAATTTTAAAATATTGTGTGCAGAATTATTTTTTGGTACAGAATGCCCTCAGGAATAGATTGTATCTGTAATGTGGTATACAATACATCTCTAGTCACTATGTTCAAGACAGATGAATTCAAACTGGAACATGTGCAGAGAGAGACTCTCCATTCCCTGATCATCCTAGTAGCCCATCTTACAAGAAACAAGAGTGTGGCTTGTTAAGCCTACTAAAACGAAGGCTGAGCCCTGGTCTACACTACAGAATTACTTCAGTATAACTACATCGCTCAGGGGTGTGAAACATTCTAATTTCCAGCCTAACTCTATTCGTGGCCAGTTTATATCCATGTGCAAAAAACTGTCCTTTAGATTAAGTAGCTGTTCTCCCTCCCTGGTATTTAACCCCTGATATATTTAGAGAGGGCAGATCTACACTAAAAATTCACAGAGGTGCAGCTTCACCAATGTAACTATGCTGCTGTAGCACTTCTGGTGAAGATCCTCAGTCTAAGCCAACAGGAGAAAGCTCTCCTGTCAGCTTAACTCCACCTCCACGAGAGGTGGTAGCTATGTTGGCAGGAGAAGCTCTCCCACCAACATAGCGCTGTCTACAACAGCGCATAGGTCAGTATAACTATGTCACACAGGGGTCAGTATAACTATGTCACACAATAATTCACACCCCTGTGTGACATAGTTATACTGACCTATGCGCTGTTGTAGACAGCGCTATGTTGGTGGGAGAGCTTCTCCTGCCAACATAGCTACCACCTCTCGTGGAGGTGGAGTTAAGCTGACAGGAGAGCTTTCTCCTGTTGGCTTAGACTGAGGATCTTCACCAGAAGTGCTACAGCAGCATAGTTACATTGGTGAAGCTGCACCTCTGTGAATTTTTAGTGTAGATCTGCCCTCTCTAAATATATCAGGGGTTAAATACCAGGGAGGGAGAACAGCTACTTAATCTAAAGGACAGTTTTTTGCACATGGATATAAACTGGCCACGAATAGAGTTAGGCTGGAAATTAGAATGTTTCTAACCATGGCAAACAAACTAACTATTCTTAAATGGAGCTGGATAAGTTTATGCATGGGAGTATATGACACATATGTTGTATATGCAATAGCAGAGAACTGGACTCGACCCAAGGAAGTCCCTTCCAGTCCTATGTTCTGTTACTTAGGAACCTCAATTATTTTCAAAGTCTGAATTCTTTAAATCTATTCCGGTTTTGATCTTGAATTCCGCAAACTCAGTAGCAAAATTAGAGGATTTATATTATGAGAGATATCACAGTAATACGGAAGACTTATTCAATCACTAAAAACTTGTTAGGCGATGTACTGGCTTCTTGAATGCGCCCAAGGGCAAAATTGGGAGTTGAGCTTGACTATAGGTTTTGGTTCTGTACTTGCAGCTTTTGCACGGAAGTACCAGTAAAGAATCTGGATATGTAAGAAGTTTAAAAAAGCATCATTATTGATAAATTCAAATTAAATATTTGAACTTTCTATTGGTCTTTGCTCAAATGGATATTTAGTCATATGAAGCATAGGAAGGTTTTTATTAAATCACAGTATTGAATGTTTGGACATACACCAAGATATAGATGCTATTAGGGTTTATCAAGTTGCAAATTTATTCTTACAGATAGAATGGTACGTCTGCTGGTGATAAAATTAATAACCAATTTGAAAATTGAATAATCAGATGAAATAGCATTGTCAGACTGCAAGTTTATAACCATGGAAGTCTTCTCCTTTTGCGGACCCTTGAAGCGAGGATGATATCTGCCAAGGGGGTTCATTGGTGGGTTTTTAAGTGGCTGAGGAGCCCAATTCATGTCCTGCAGATTTTCCCACAGAAGTGACAGGTGTAATCTTGGAGGAAACATAGTTGTTGGCTGGAGTGTTGTGCCCTTTCTTTCTTCCTTTGTCATTTCTTTGTTTCATGAGCACATCTGTTTTCCTCAAAGTGAGCTGTAGCTTGGTGCATGGTGTGGCACCACTGCGTTCTGTTCCGTGCTAAGTCCTCCCAGTTTGTTGGGTTGATGTCTACCTTTTTAAGGTGTACTTTCAGTATGCCTTTGAAGCGCTTCCGCGAGCCCTTCTTCCGTGACTTAACTGAGAGAAGAGTACTTGCTTCAGGAGGTGAGTGTCAGGCATATGTATACAGTGGCCAGCCCAGTGGAGTTGGTGTTTCATGACCTACGCTTCTATGCTGCTGATGTTGGCTGCAGAGAGAACGCTGATGTTAGTGTGTTGGTCTTCCCAGCTCATCCTGAGAATCCTCCTGAGGTAGCGCTGTTGAAACTACTCCAGTTGCTTGAGATATCATATGTAGAGAAGGGTGAGGATGACAACTGCCTTGTAAACCAAGATCTTGTTTGCAGATCGCTATAATTGAAGACTTGTTTGAGTAGCCTTCCAAAGGATGTGCTGGCACAGCGGAACTTGTATTCAATTTCTGTGTCTGTGCTGGCTGTTTGGGAGAGGTGGCTCCAAAGGTCTGGAAAATGGTCCACATTTCCAGAGGTTCTCTGCTGTTAGTGATTTGTGAAGTACAAAGGGTAGTTTGTGCAGGTGAGGGCTGATAGGATACCTTGATTTTCCCAGTGTTGAGAGAGACACACCCAGGCTGTTGTAGGCATCTGCAAAAAGATTTAGGGTGCTTTGCAGGTCGGTCTCTGTGTGTGCGAGAATGATGCAGTCATCTGCATACTGAAGGTCATTGATGCCAATTCTCATGATCTTAGATTTTGTTTGGAGATTGAGTTGGCCATCGATATGATAATCCTGATTCCATCAGGGAGGCAGTCACGAATGAGAATGAGGATCATGGCAAGGTAAATGGAAAAGAGTAGTGGAGCAGTGACGCAGCACTGCTTCACACCAGTGCAAATGATGAATGGTTCGGCCGTTGCACAGAATGGTGGCATTCATCCAATCATGAAAGCCAAATCTACACAGCACCTTCCATAAGGCATCACAATTGATAGTCAAAGACCTTCGTTAGGTTGATGAATGTCATGAGCAGTTCTTGGTGTTGCTCTCTGCACTTCTCCTGAATCTGTCATGCCATGAAGATTATGTCAGTTGTGCCTCAGGATGGCCTGAAGCCACACTGTGATTTGGGGAGGAGTTCCTTGACAAGGGGGAGGGGGTGGTTTAGTAGGAGCCGGGCAAGGATTTTCCTTGCGATGGAGAGGAGGGCAGTATCTCTGTAGTTCCCACTTAAAGATATGCCCCCCTTTCTTGAATATTGTAACAATGTTGGAATGCTTAAAGTCAGGTGGAATTTCTTCAGAGGTCCAGGTTTTGTTGAGAGAGTTGGCAAAGTTTGTGCTGGAGCATTGTTCCACTAGCTTTAAAAACCTCAGCTAGGATGCTGTCTGAGCCTGGTGCCTTGTGATTTTTGTCTGTGTGATGGCATGCTGGACTTCCTCAGAAGATGAGGGATCAACAAGGTGTTCCATTGTTGAGCATTGTGGAATAAACTCGATAGTGTCTTCAGAGACTGTGGATTTTGTGGTTTAGTAGGCTCTCAAAGTACTCCTTCCAGTGTTGTTTAATGTCTGCATTGTCCTTGAGGAGGGTGGAGCTATCTTGAGAACGTAAGGGGGTTGGGGCTTTGGAGTTTGGCCCATATATAGCTTTTGTTGCTTGAAAGAAGCTTCTTGTGTCATCCTGATCTACAAAAGCCTGGATCTCAGAGGCCTTCTCTTGCCACCACTTGTTTTTGTTGTCACGTAGCTGCCTTTGGACTTTCGATGCAGTCCTCAGCCACCCCCTAAGGCAGACAAATTCATTCTAATGGGATATTTCAGTGCCAGCGTTGGATGGGATGCCCAACTCTGGAGCGACACAATAGGCAAAGAAGGGGTGGGAAATATAAACCCCAATGGTATTCTCCTCCTCAGTAAATGTGTGGAGCATGACCTGCTCACTACAAATACCATCTTTAGGCAGAGTAACAAATTTAAGACCACCTGGAAACATCCTCAGTCCAAACACTGGCACCTCCTTGACTTATAGTTAGAGCCTGAGATTATGCCGACCTCCATATAACATGATCCATGAGAGGTACAGATTGCTGTTGAACAATGGAATTAATTAGGTGTAGTATTAATGCATAGAAAATGAAGTTTGCTGTAGCTGTCAGTACAGTATTATTGAGTGGTGGTCACTTGAACTATGCTTAATAATTGCACTGTGAAATGTGTCTGTCAGTCTAACCTTTACCATTTTTTGTACCTTGCATCAGCAGTGCCTGGTCCAAGTGGGTGTGAAATACCACTGTTAGTGTGAATGATGAATTTTTGATTCAAATAGTTTTACAGCTATTTCAAATGGTGTTTGAACAAGTGCAATGAGTACACAAAGTGCAAGCCAGTGGAGAATTAGTACTCAGGGTTTTGTTTTTTTCCCCCCGTTTTGAATTAGCATGCTCAAAACAGTCAAAATTGATACTTTCAGAGAAGTTGAGAAATGTGGAGGGGTTGACTGTAGTGTTTGTATGTGATGTATTAATACATTTTTCTATAAGTAGGGTAGATGAGATAGTTGAATTAGAGATTTTTGTAATTTAATGCATAGAAGAATTCACCATCTTGCACAGAACACAAAAAAAGCAGTCCTTAATGATCTTTACAAACATGCAACTGACTTTTTGGAGACTTGTTTCAGCAAAGGAGGAGCAGTGCTTGAGAGTAACTAGATAAAATATAGATCAGGTTGTTGTAGATAAGAGGACTGCCTGTGAAGACAGAAGGAAGTTGGCACTGAACTTACTAAGCATCCAAGTCTGTGAAGTTTTACTCTTTGACAGAATCTCTCAGTGACTAGCAAAGCTTTTGAAATTGAAGAAGTGTAAACTGAGGTAAATGGATGAAGTGATTAAATGCCCATTTCAACCTAAACCATTGATATCCAGAGTTGCTTTGCATGCGCAATTTATTTTAAGCCCAATGAGAACTGTGGCAGCTCTGCAGCTGTGAAAATAAGACATCAATGTGTAATGTAGTCTTCTAAAATGTGGAGTGAAGGACTGAATGTATAGCAGACAATTTCTGCCATTCTTGTGTACAATTGCAGCATTAATCAACTTCAGATGAAGCAACTTGTGATTGCAGGGTCTGTTTACTTAATGCAGACTAAACTATGTACATTCTTGTGATGCCTAGATGTACATGTAAAGAAAAACTTAGTTGTGTTAAGTTCAGTTGGCTCCGCACAATGTACTGGGCACAAATGCAAAAGCAAGAAAATAAGTTTAACAATCATACTCTGCTTTTACTGTACCCATATATACCCACCTTGCAGCTATCATCAACAAAAATGGTTAACCAAAATTCAGTTTGTTGATTGATACCACGAAGGGGGAGTAAAAAATAAATAAAAAGGCCCTCAGGTGATAAACCTGATAACATTGGAGGATTGCAGAATAAGTACCACCAACAGAGAACGGAAATAGTGGACAGCGTTGAGAGGCAAAAATTTCGAATAATTTGGACAGAAATGTCAAATTGGTTTCCGCTAAGGCCAGCATTAGCGTGGGGTTTGGGTGTTTCTGTCATTGCATTCTGAGGAGGATTTAAGCCAATGGGCTTCAGGATGGAAAATATCATTTTAAAAAAAAAAGATTTATGTAAATCATACTTTACGTTCTTTAGTGCTTTTACATTCTTTCCATTTTATAAAAATGCTAACGTGGATGCTAGAATTGAGATTTTTACATATATTTTTCTAAAGTTTCATAGTTAAAATGCTCATCTGTGCTGGAAAAACAAGTTCAGCACTTCATTAACATCCAGGTTGTGAGAATGGCAGCAACTCATAGCAAGCAAATAGCTAGTGTAAATAAGCACCTTCCAATATCAGAACTTCTACAAGTCAGGGAAACATGAGTGTTCTGCTGAGACTCTATTCATCGATCAAGGAATATGGCTTGATCAGTGAGACTGTAGTGTTCTTAAATCAGTTGGGGATAATCGCACCTGGTAGTGGCTAAATATGGGTTTGGGAAGCTTCCTTTTGGTCCTTATTGTGAGAAACTGGCCTGTGTAAGAAAAAATTCACAAACTTGGTTAATGTGTCAAATGTCTACAATTCTTGTTAATACTGAAGCAATTTTGTCCAAATTTTTATGCCACTAAAAGTTTTTTTTTTTTTTTTAAATAAAAAACATAGCTTTGGACACTGATAATACAAAACTTACGCACATGGTCAACTTAACATCTGAATTGGATTCAATTTTAGCATCTTATTTTTCTTGTGTTTTTACCGGAACCATACTTCCTTGCCAGTTGTGTTGAACATAAAGCTCATTGTTGTGGGGTATTATGGAAAATTGTAAAATGAAAGTTCATGACATATCGTTAAAGGTACAGAATAAAAATTAAATTTGAGATAATTCAGAGGACAATGTAAAGGAATAACTGACTGGACTACCACATATTTCAAGTAGGTACACATTAACTCAGTCACTGTTAATTTTCAAATATGGAGCAGTTTTTATTTGTAAAGAGGCATCAGTACTAGTCAAGATAAATGAAAACTGAAATAAATATAATCATGTCCTTTTATGTTATCTGCTCATTTACAGGAAGACATGAATTTAAATGAAGAACGTAAAGCTCCTTTACGAAATAAGGATTTGACCACGAAACGTGAGATGGTTGGCCAGTATATTTCTGCGACTGCCAAATCTGTAAGTTAACTTTTCCAGGATAGACCAGACTAATAAGCTTGGCTTCATGTACTTTATGCTTTTTGAGATGAAATAGTCTGCTGCCTCAGTTTATCCTTAGAGTGCTTAGAAATCCATTATGCATAATACACTTTAAAATTCCCTCAATTGTAGATAAAGTGTTTGAGGTGTACTAAATTTTAATTAATCTGAAACATGACACTCACTTCACTGTAAACTAGTTAGACTTCAAAATCTACTGCTCTAGGGTAATCAGTAGGACTTGATGAAATCATGGAATTGTCAAATTTGTAAAGTAATAAAATTGATGTTGGACAAGGTCTCAATATGTTAAATTAGTTAAGTACTGTAGCTGGCTTGGTGGGAGCACAAGGTGTTCTGGTGCTGGTGAGAAACGTTCTGTAGTAAGATGAAATACCACCATTCCGAGGGAGAATCTTATGGAGCTGTCAGTCTTCAGTGTTAAAGAATTTCCATGCTTCTTGCTGTGCTCATAAACACCTTGTGTTAGTGAATCCACAATTCACTACTTTGTTATGCCATAAAGGTGGTCAGTTACTTACAAGTATATGGATGCTTGCAAAGTCCCTAGAGTGAGAGATTTTTTTTCAGGTAAAATGGCCACAGGATTGTCCATCTCCAGTTTGCCAATGTCCAGTTAAGGTTGATTGCAGTGAAGGATGATAACCTGTTCTTGGACATCTGTTTGTGTGGGAGAGATGCAGTATAGTCTCAAATGGTTGAAATCTCATTTATATTTCTCAGTTGTAGGAAAAATTAATACCACTTGATAACACAGGTTATTAAATAGAATCATAATGCTTTTTATGTTACAAGAGTTTAATACTGATAAATGATTTCCTTTTGAGGTATAAAAAGATGTTACAAAACTATTTTAACATTATCTGAAACATCTGTAGTAATTCCACTGTAAATTACCAATGTGTTTTGCCCTGTATTCCTCTCTTGTATTTGCTGTACGTTGTATTTTAAGCAAGCTGATTTCTGAATGTCAAACAACTTAAACGCATTGCAGTGCTGCCAGAGCAGAGTAACAGCATTTTTAAAAATTTGCTTTTGGTATCCAAGAGCAGAAATATGTTTCAAGTGATAAATGAAATTTGCCATTAGCATCATTTTCAATAGAATTGGGTGATGCTCAGTTTCTGTTGGAAATTTGGACATTTTCCCCCATTTTTGCACTCAGTTATTTGTAGCAAAATGCTTTGGGAAACACAAGCTTTATGTTCAGTGTAATAACTAAAGGCAGAAATTTTAGTAATTTTATATAACTAAGTCTGAGTGCAAACTACAGATAACTATACATGGATAATCATGTGTTTTTTATTTTTAAAATGAACTGGAAAATAAACTAAATCTTATCTTCCTAATGATAAGCATAGAACTGAAAGTGAGGTAAAGTGACTTGAGCTTCCGAGTTTTTTTTTTAAACAAATTTTCATCAGTACACTGTTACTATATGAAGTTTTGACTTCAAACAGTTTCTTGCAACACTAAAACTACATATAACTAAATGAATTTTTGGAAGAAGTTACATGATTATCCTTTTCACTGAATGAGGAAAGTTGACTGGTGTAATGTGTAAATAGATATATTGAAAGAAAGTTGCATCTGTCTTCGCTTTATTAAACCGATAGATATGAAAGTTTAAAGTTTGTCCTCCAAGAAATGAAAAATCCAGAGTTCAGAAACATGTAATGCTTTAAACATACTGCAATCATCTAATACACAAGTTGTAATAACATTCCACTATTATGAAAATGATTTGGTAATATTTTGTGTGAACTAGCTCTGGGTTTATTGAGGTATTTTTGATTAGGATGCTTTAAAGCTTCTTTTTCTCCATTTGATATTATTAAAGAATCAAATGTAGTATCAGTACAAGCAAGAGGAAAACCAATTACATGTTATTAAAACTTCCTTGTTGCAGAAGGAATGGAAAAAATCTCTACTGGGAATATGTAAAGCAATACTCTTTTCAAAAATATTTTCTGAAAGTGGCTTTTTCCCTAAAGATGTTAAGATTGTTTTTCAATAATTGACATAATTTAGGAATTTAATAATAAAGCATGGCTAAGGTTGCATGCCTAACAGCTTTTGTTTGCATTTTAAGAAACTTTAACCTTATCACAATACGTAATACAGTGTGGAGAAGTATAGCATAAACTTGGGAGTTGATTTTAAATACAATACTAAGTATAGTTTTTGTTTTTTTCCAAAAGAACCTTCAGAGAAATCTCCATTTCAAAATGTTGTTCAGCCTTCAGTATGGATGTTTCATTGATGTCTAAAATGTTTTCCCTTTAAAATATTGTACTCCAGATCACATGTAGACTTTAAAATAGGTAATTTAGGTGCGTGTCAATTGAGTTCTAAAACTTGAATGGAATTTATAAATAAAGTGTAGATGTATGTTCGTAACTTTTTCTCAGTAACGTTATTATTCTCCTGGTCCTGACTTGTCTTTTGGCTTAAATCTAATGAAAGATTTATGTATGTAAAATAACTGAACTTAGGCGTTAATGGTTTTAATGGTGTGACCTACCTGTTAAGTGTCCTTAAGATTTGTCTGTTTCATAATTGCATCTATGTTTGATAACCTTTCTGTGGCAACTACAGCAGTTGATTAAAAGGAGAAAACAAATTCAACAGTTGACTCAAATGCAATGTCCTTTTATTCGTAAGTACTATTTTCATCAATCTGCTTTGTTCGCCTGATTGTCATTGTCCTCTGCTGAACATGCTTCCTTCCCACTTAGTTGACTGCCTCTGTGGCTATTATTCTCTTGCTGGACATTCCCATGAGTAACTTATAGTTTCGGTGCCTTGAGTGGCTTCTTTTCTTTGTTGCATGAGTACTTTGTAGAGGGTGAATGGCACCTAGACTGATTTACTGTGAGTTTGCAGATGCTTTGCCAAGTGACCAGCCTTCTGCAAGACAAGTTGATGGATGACTGTTAAAAGAATTTGGCAACAAAGATCAGGCAGATTCACGTGTTCATATCCCATTATTGAGGTTCACATGGTCCATGATCTACGCCTAGTAGTCTACACACTTCAGCTGGCAGCTCCTTTCTGGAAGTAAAAGGCATATTAGCAGTAAACTGTCTTGAATGGTTAGTTGTAGTAGGGGCTGCTCCAGTTTTTTTTTTTTTTTTAATGCCAATGTCTAGCAGCCTAGTTAAAAAATATATTAATCAAAAACATAAATGGCCTTAAAACTATATTATTAATTAAGCTGTATAGGTTTCTTAGTTTTGTCTTTACTCCTTTAGATTGTTCTTATTACTCTTGGGATCCATCCATTAATAGCTGACCTATAAGATTTTTGTTTTTTTTGCCAGAAAGTTTCTCCTACCCTGTTAGGTCAGATAATATTTCCATAGACTACTTAAGATAGAAAACAAACTTAAAAATCTGAAGAGTACAAGACCTCCCCCCCCCCCCCCCCGGATATCACAATATCAAAAGATACAGCTTTTAAGCATTTTAATTATGAGCTAATTAATTGATTTTTTTTTTTGTTTACGTAATTGTCCCTGTGGGTTCACCACTTTGTGGGAAGGGGGTGCACCTGAGCTGGGACACCTTTGGTAGCAGTGTCCATATGGTCTGCTCCTGTGGTCTGTACACCCTCATGCCCTGTCTGAGGGCATGTTGCTGCTCTGTTTCCTTCTCAGTTGCCTCTGGCATGGCACTGAGCTCTGTGGTGTCCATGAGTTAGTGCTGCCAGTCTTAGGCTTGCTACTTTAATTGCCTTGTTTCCTTATTGTTTTATAACATCTAACTATTTACTTACTGCACACATTTGTTTGCGTGTGTTGTGGGCCTGCCTTGTTCAGTCTTTCATAGGTGTGGTTCAGCACCCCCTCCCATTTCCACTCTGGTAAGAGCCTCTTGCTTTGTCAGAGGCTTTGATTTTTTTTTTTTAATTTGTTATTCTGGAAACCTAAGTTTTAAATCCTACCATACATGCAGAGGGTCTCTTCCCCTGAGCGACATTCTAATTGTCTTCACTGTCTATTATTGAAAAATTGCTTACTTTCTCATTTTTACCATGTAAAATAAATTGATTGGAATATGAATATTGTACTTAGATTTCAGTGTATAGTATATAGAGCAGTATAAACAAGTCACTATCTGTATGAAATTTTAGTTTGTACTGGCATTGCTAGTGATTTTTATGTAGTCTGTTGTAAAACTAGACAATATCTAGATAAGTTGACGTACCCCCTGGAAGACCTTGGCATACTCCCAGGGTACACACACCTCTGGTTGAGAACCACTGATTTGTAAGCCACCAGGTAGGAGCAAGATCCTATCCTTGGGAATAAAAGCATTAGTACTTAAGAATGGATGCATAGCCCATCCGATAGACATTACAACTGCATGCTTATCAGGTCTGCAGAATATGGTAGCCAACACATATTGACTTTTTTGCCAGGCCCACAAATGGGATCTGATTATACAGGCGGAGTTTTTCATTTGGGGCTTCCCAGAGATAGACCTCTTTGGCATTCAACAAGCAGTGATGCAAGTTATACTCGGGGAGGATCCTGGCTGCAATTCGCAAGGAGATGGTTTCCATGCTGGCTAAGAACCCTGCTGGAAGCTTGTCCCCCAACACCGTTGCATCTCAAGTTTCTGAAAAAGAGCGAAGTCAACATCATCCGATGGTGTCAGCCTGTCTGAGGCAGATGCAGTGCCTGGACCTGTTGCTTTGGCCACCTCTTTGACTGCCACTGACAACAGGCTTGCTGATTCAAGACTCAGGGAAAACTGTTCACCCCAGTCTACCCATGCCACATCGCATGGCTTGGCTCCTGGATGACTAGTAGGTGTAAAAATAGACTCTTCATTTGAAGTGCAGAACATACTGTTGAACAATAGAAAACTGTCCATGAGGAAGACTGAACTTCAAAAATGGAAGTAAATCTACTGTGGTTTGTCTGCTTCAGATTCTCACTTAACTCACGTATTGGACTATCTGTTAAATTTGAAGACGTTTAGTTTGTCACTAAGTTCTGTT
Source organism: Trachemys scripta elegans (assembly GCF_013100865.1). NCBI lineage: Eukaryota > Metazoa > Chordata > Testudines > Emydidae > Trachemys > Trachemys scripta. The sequence goes on from NC_048306.1 coordinate 35,997,195, forward strand.
AAAGTCCAGCTTGTAGCTATTACAGCCTTCCACTTACCTGTTTGAGTTCGTTATTTGAATATCCCACAACCTCTAGGTTCATTAAGGACTTTGCCAAACTCTACATGTTACAGAGCCTACATGGGCCTCTGACCTTAATTAATCAGAATAGTTTTGGCCAAAATTATTTTTCAGGGGACTTAGCATTCATAAAACTGGGGTTCAGGTGACCTTTTCTTGCAGTAGAATGAAATCAACCTTTTGCTATAGGGCTGCCAGTAGCAGCAATGAAAATTGACCCAAGTCAGTATTATTACCCAGCTTGAGAGCTGGATAGTTACTGGAGCTGTCCAAAAACTTGAGGCACCCTGCATTGATTACACTTGCTTCTCATTGGTTGACTCATGTAGTAACTTGGCCAGAATAAGGCTGTCTGGTGCCTTAGGGACTTGTAAGTGAGGCTGTGTGTTCTGTAGCAACAACCCAATGCCATGCCTCTCTGCTCCTCTGCCATGGCTATCTTCCTCATTGATATGGCAGTGACAATAGGCCACTCATACAAGCTGTACTCTGGAGTCAACACTCAGCAAATGCAATTAAGTTGTGATTTACAATGTCCCATCTTAATGCTCATTTCTCCCTGGAACTTTATACAACACAAATGCTTATCTAATCCCCTTAAGGCAAAATGTACTGATGGCAGTCTCCTCTCTTCTTCGGTCAGATCCAGGTTGTCATCTTGTTTCATAAAGCAGATCCCTTTATTCATTAAGTTTCCTAAAGAAATCGAGCATTTAAAACTATTCTGACCCTTCTCTAATAAGATTTTAGTATCTCAAAGTTGTGTTGGTACAGCACTTAACACAGTCGGGTACATTTGTCTGATAATTCTGTTCTTTACTGTAGTTTCAAACCATGTTTGGCTTACTGACCTGTAATTGCCAGGATCAGTGCACAGCAATGAGAAGATGGCCAGATTTGAGTGGTCAGAGGTAATTGCGTTCATGGGATTACAGATATTTACTGTTGCTCCCTGGTTAGGCTGAAAAGATCTTGCCTTGCTTTGTTTACAGTAAGACTAAATCTAGAGAATTTGAGTAAACAGTTTGTGTCGTTTTAATTCAATTTGCTGTCTGTCTGTAGTTTTTCAACACTATAGTTGTATAGGTAACTTCAGGGAGATCTAAGACAACAAAACCATACACCCCTTGACCGCGTCTGTGGGCATGGACAAAAGGTCCTTTCCCAGTTCAATTGCTTATCATGCTGCAATGGGTGAGGAGAAAAGTTGAGATCTTTTGGTTTTAAGGGCAAAATCATCTGGGGTTAATGAACCAAGCAGAAATACATGGTTTTCTTGTGGATGAAGTGTTAAGTGCAAATCCAGCTACCTGTTAATCTATGTGCACACTTGCTGTTAAATGCAGTATGGACAATGACAAAGGATGGCTTCTAAAAACACAAATTCTGGATTATGTGGTTTTGTCACTGTTGAAAAACATCCATACTGAATATTTGAACAAAAATGTGATGTGAGGACTTCATGAAAATACTAAGATGAGACTTCAGCCAGAAGACACATTAGTGAGCTTATGAAAATTGAATTAAAGAAATGTTCCTTCTAAAATATAGTAAAAGCTCTGTTCAAGTAATAAACACTTGGTATAATAATACAGAGGTAAAATGTAAATTAATATGTTATTAAAGGAGTATTTACTTTGTAGTTGAGTTCTTCTCTACATCTGTTGAAATGTCTAGTGCCTGATACCTTAATACCTTTTGCAGTCTTTTAATACTTGATATGAAGATATCAAACTAGACTGCTCTTCAGCTGGTAATGAAGTATATAAAATATTGGTAACTGAACATGAGTAAAAATGTATTATTTTTTCCACCACAGAATCAGAATATGCTAGTTTGATAAATGAAGTATTAAAAGAATTTAATTATTTACTAATAATTAAAGATTTGACTACTCCTGTGAAATGCTACAGCTTACTAATAACTTTGCTATTTTTTTTTTTTTTTACACTATAACCATTCTTCGCTGACCACTGCATGCAGATAATTGGAAGTAAAGTTGCGGTGAGTACAAATGTGGTGGTGTTTTTTCTTAAGTTCATGTTTATATTGTAGAATTTAGGCTTAACATTGAGTTATTTCATCATATTTTATGCACCCTTAACACATGCCAGATAGTGCTTGTTTTATCATATTATCAGCTTAATGGTTTAGGGAAAAATTGTAAGAAATTATTAATTTACAGTAATCTCTCTTGAATCAGACTGGGAGTCTTACTGTTGACAACAGACTTTGAATCAGGCCTTCTATATGCAGTTGAGGCAGGTTTTGCTTTTTACTGCAAAAGTAATACTTGATTCATAGTTATGAAATTCAGTTGGTCTTGAGCTTAGTGTGTCTCATGTAGACCTTGATATTCAGCCGTGGCTCATAGTCCAGTACAAAAAAATCTGCTGCAGAATATCACTTGGAGCTATGAGAAACTTAGAATATAGGATCTAGAACCTTAGGTAATTATGCAAACTTCAAGCATGGCATGAGGCCTTCCGGAAACTATGTTTTTAGTATTTCACTGGGAGTGAAATAGTCTTCTGTGTTGACTGTTGTTCACTTTTGTCACTTAGTGTGTGTAACACCTCATTGCTTTGCGAATAAAGTCATTATATATATGAAGTCTGTTGTGGCTGGATCTTGCTGTTGCAGAACGCAGGGCAAAACTGCCATTTGATTCAATGGGAGAAGGTTTGAGCTTGTCAACAAATGTGATGTACTATGAAATGTGGTATTTGCTCAAGCATTAGTGAGGTCAAAAGTACTGTGGAATAGAAGAAAGCAAATCTAATGTTTAACTCGAATTCACGTGTAAAATTGAGAAGCAGTGATGACATAATATGGCTATTAATGAAGATTTTTGTGGAAAAAAGTAATGCCTGAGATTCAATCAGTGTCATTGACTCTAGATGCACAGTCAGCACCTCTATAATGTTTGTTAAACAAATATATTATTTTGTTGTGGGAATAGACTCAGGAAGTGAGGATAGTTTTGCAAAAGAGTTTTTAAAATTAAGTGTGGTAATTAAATATGTACATTTTAAATGACAGGCTGGAGCCGGGATATCTATTGATGTAACTATGGTACAGTGTCTTTTCAAGAAGACATTAAACCAACCACTCACCTGAAGTCTGCTGCAGTGTTTTTTCTGTTTGAATCACTTCAGTGGTTCCTTTGCTGTGTAGTCTTGTGTTATGAACCATAAATTTTAACTTTTTTATTCTATTTAAGGTCTAATAATTGGTGCATCAGCATTTTACATGTTCAAAGCCCATTTGAGATATGCCAGGGTTATAAATGACACTGCTGCTGGTTTGGCCTCATTCAGAATAAAATCTAAAAAGTCTGTCTACTTATTGTGCTCCTTGGCTTGTAAATAGTGTTATTTCAAATGCTTATTCGGATGTGAGATCAGAGTAGTGATATAGCAGCCTGTGTATTATAAGGTATTTCCATTCTGGGGAAAATGAGTGAAATGGTCAATCCTCCTTCATTTTTCTGTTTATACTGTAGAAACTAGGAAAGGGGACTACACAAACAAATTCTTTCCCAGGAGTGAATGAATCTGAAGGCAGTCCTGAGAGAGAATAATTTAAGTAAGGGAAACTGGTAGCATTCCTAATAAAATGAGGAAAATCCCCAGGATTCTGTGAAGCAGCTTTGAAGATTGTATAACAAATAGTTTGAGCCTTGACAGAGGAGTAGAATTGCTACTACACTAAAAAACACCCTCCTCCCCACAACCAAACCATTGCACATTTCTCTTGATTGTTTCTTGAAGGTTACAACAATACGCTTTTGTTTAGAGTAACATTGTTAAATAATATAATCCTCAGGTGTCTCTTGAACAGGATGTTACCATGTTGCAGAGTGAGCATCTTTTCACTACTCATGACATCTTTCTGGTGACTTTATTAAGTTGAGTGACATCTGTGATTACACATGTAACAAACCAGCCATGTCTATCAAATATTGTTAATCAAAATAGTTGGGCAGGTGTGCTGAGTCTTTAGCAGGTGAGTGTACTTTGATATTAATGAAATGGTAATCAGATTTCTAAATATCTATTTGCCCTCAACTATTTTGCTGGGTACATAATTGGAGCATTAATTTTTCCCTAACAGCTCCCCATATCAGACTATAAACTTTTTAATTAATTGTTCTTATAAAATAGTTGGGTTCTCAAACCCCTTTATAAAACCCCTTTCTCCCATGTTGGTCACACTCTAACAGGTGATAATGTCAGGAGCTGCCTGGGTGATATTGGATCTGTTAAAGAACCTATTGTTCTCTCATGAAGTAGGAACCTACACATTAGTGATGTACATATATAATCTTTTCTGAAAAGATTACAGTATAGTAGTGTTAAAATTTGAAGGGTCATAGTTTGTAAGAGAAATCATACATTGCTGTACTGAATGATTTCAACATTTAGGAAATGTTTGTAAGTAGTAAATTTTCTTTTAATATAGGCAATGCTAGATATGAGAGAGAATAATAATTGAACTAGTATAGGTTTCAGAGTAGCAGCCATGTTAGTCTGTATCCGCAAAAAGAACAGGAGTACTTGTGGCACCTTAGAGACTAATTTATTAGAGCATAAGCTTTCGTGGGCTACTGCCCACTTCTTTGGATGCATATAGAGTGGAACATATATTGAGGAGATATATATACACACACATACAGAGAGCATGAACAGGTGGGAGTTGTCTTACCAACTCTGAGAGGCCAATTAAGTAAGAGAAAAAAAACTTTTGAAGTGATAATCAAGCTAGCCCAGTACAGACAGTTTGATAAGAAGTGTGAGAATACTTACAAGGGGAGATAGATTGTGAGTGAATCTAAGTATTCTCACACTTCTTATCAAACTGTCTGTACTGGGCTAGCTTGATTATCACTTCAAAATTTTTTTTTTCTCTTACTTAATTGGCCTCTCAGAGTTGGTAAGACAACTCCCACCTATTCATGCTCTCTGTATGTGTGTATATATATCTCCTCAATATATGTTCCACTCTATATGCATCCAAAGAAGTGGGCAGTAGCCCACGAAAGCTTGTGCTCTAATAAATTTGTTAGTCTCTAAGGTGCCACAAGTACTCCTGTTCTTTTTTGAACTAGTATACAAGCTTGAGGTTCTGTAATAAAGTATTCTTATGTTAGGTAGCACATTGTAAACCTTACTGCTTGTCTTGATTTGCACTACAGTATTTTCTTACACTTTAGTTGCTGAAAGCAGACTATTATAGCCTTCCTTTTAGAATATTTTATTTTTTTCTATTAATACTGCAATAAAACAGCCAAACAGGAGGAACTATAGGTTCTGCTTGCCTTTTTTTGTATATTTGTATTAGCACTAGTACCAATCTCTTAAAACGTTGCTGTCCATGTCATTAATTTACATATTATAAAACATAATGTCATGCTGGTGAATTCAGCTTATAAGCCATGAGGTAGAACTCTTGAAGAGCAGTTATTAGTTGCAGGTAATTTAAATCTTAGTAGGTACCAAGAAATGGTTTTGGGACTAATATTTCTTGAAACCTTCAAAGTTAGTATGATTTTTAGTAGATGGCAATGATCTTTATAAAGAAGTTTAATGTTTCAGGTGAAGAGATGAAAATGTAAAGAATCATTTATTGAAACATATGAAAAAAACCTTAAATTTATCAGCAACTTTTATCTGACCAAAATGTTAAACTTGAGTAATAAAAAAGGGCACAATAACATAGCAGATTTGGGGGGAAATGCATTTCCCCCTATAAATTTAAAGGGGGAAAAACAAAACTCAGAACCTGAAGATTGTAACAGTCAGCTGAACACACAACTTCCAAGCATGGTGCCACATTGAGTTGTACTGCTGTTGATTTTAGGGAGATTAAAAGTAGCTTTGAACAATATCTGTCACCAACCAATGATAATCATTTGAATAAATAAAATCTCTGAAATAATTCAATATGTACACCGCTAACTCGATATAACACGACCTGATATAACACGAATTTGGATATGACACGGTAAAGCAGTTCTCCGGAGGGCAGGTGGGGGTTGGGCTGCGCACTCCGGTGGATCAAAGCAAGTTTCCCCTATAACACGGTAAGATTTTTTTGGCTCCTAAGGACAGCGTTATATCGAGGTAGAGGTGTATTTTAAATCAACTTTGAAAGATTTTACCAGCCTTATTATTTTTCAGTTATATACACATGTAACTCATTTGCTTCCTCATTGTTTATGCGAGTCCAGTAAAAATGAACAATATTTTTGGAAGAAACAAAACTGAAGAAACAAACAAAAATCTTCTTCTGCAGTCATGAATCTAAATGGGTTAAGGTCAGATCAGATCTTTGATCAAATATTTTAGCAGAAGTTTAATCAAGAATAATTTCAATTGAATAATAATTGAATTGAAGTTTACCTGCTAAAAAAGTAACGTCTGAAAGAGATGCTATTCTTTACCTTTTTGTTACCTTAGTAATTAGCTGCAGATGAATTTGATAGGGCGTTCTCAAACTATATATAATAATTGGAAATAAGACTCCATAGACTTATAGTTTTAAACCATGAGATGAAGTCACATGCAGTTCAGTGGGGGTCAATTTGGTAAGATCATGAGGACCCTGGTCAATTTTCTGACTTAAGAATAATTAAGTTACATAGTAAAGCTATAAGTAACCATGCTTACAGTTGAAAAATATTCTTGAAACTTGACAAGACTTCTGTATGGCTAAACATGGTACAATCAGTTCACCTAATTTGTGTGGATTTCCCATACAGCAAAAAGAAGAAAATTAAAAAAAAATTAAAATAAAAATTGTGATACAGAAGTATGAAATTGAACTACTTTAAAACTCACTTTTTGGTACATATTGTTTCATCTGGAAAGTTAAAAACAACATAGTTAACATGATTTCATTTTTTGTTTGAGAACAGAAGATCCCCCTATTTTTTTTCTGAAAAAAATTGGAACTAATTTCCTTAACCCAATTTTGCTGCCTTCATTGCTCGGTAATGTGCTGTATGCCTTTGTTCGTTTGGCAGTATGAAAATAGAAAATATGAAAATAGCTGGTTTAATGTAGGTTGTATTATCTCTTTGAGCAAGTAAAAACCTCATGTAACTGTGGCTGGTAAAGATGATTGTGTATGGAACATGCCAAGAAAAGGCTCAGTCCTGTGAGGTACTTAATGCCCTCAATTTTTATTAGGATCACTTGACGCTTTGCAGGAAAACCTCAACATGTACCTATGTATGCATAAATAAATATTAAGTAGTTATAATTCTTTTTCATTAATATGCAAATTCGGTTGGCTAAAAATTAAAATATAAATAAATTCAGTGAAGTGCTTGCATAATGCTAATCACTATTGAAAAGAGGGAGTGTCAAGGAAACCAGTTTTATCTTTTGGAAAGTCAACTAATTTAGATTTTAAATATATTTAAAATATAGGACTTTATGGTTAAAAGTGCTCACTGAATACTACTGGAAATTCTGCTGAGCACTGAGTTGTTTTCCATCTCCTAAGGACGGGGGGAAAAGTAACTAATTTGTTTTAAAACAACAATGCATATTTGTTAAAGGCTTGCTTCATTAGCTTTAAAATGACTTTTTTTTCAGTAAACGTTTACTTCGCAAATCCTGAGGTCCATTTCTGAAAAAGGAATGTGTGTACAATTTATATATTTCTTATTTTGGTGAGCTAACAGATGGATTTCTTCCCAGTTTTTTCAAGTTGACTATTACATTTTCTAGTCGCAGTTTAACACAACCTGGTGATGTGTAACTTTTGTCCTAACATTGATCTCACTATCTTAAATTTTTATCGAAGTATTAAAGCATTCCTTCAATCTTAAGGTATCAAAACATGTTATAACTACTGTAATGCACCCACCACTGGGTGAAATGTCAGCAGTGCCATTCTGCACCAGCAATTTTGTGTAACAGATTGTGGCAGCTCAGAATGCAAGGATCTGTTTAGGTAAGCAGAACACAGAAAACAAGTTTAAAACTTGCCAGGACGCTTGGTTTGCATGGATTGTGAAAAATGGGGCTTTGGACTGCAGCTTCATACATCAGAAGAATGAGGATTGTAGCAGTTTGGCTCTCTAAAATCTTACTTGGGCACTCCTATGTGGTTGGAGGAAAGAGACACCTACTGAACCACCAGTACCATCACTTCATGCTAGGGTTGCCAATTTTGGTTGGATGTGTATTCCTAGAGGTTTCATCACATGACATAATCTTTAAAGATTAATCTTTAATTCATGGAGACTCCAGGATAACCCTGGAGGATTGGCAACCCTACTTCATGCTGAATCAGGTCCTTCCTTTGATTGTTGATAAATGTATAGACCCAGTCCCAGTTTAGCTTCACTTAAAAAAATCCATTCTTTCCATATTACCACTGATCAATTGGCAATGAGTGGTAATTGATAGGACTGTTATAGCAGGGAAAGTACTTAATTTTTAAGATGACTATGCTTTTAGGAAGTTTCTTAACACTTCAAAGACTTTTAATATTCCATTCAGGGTTACTGTATTAACTACTACCTGAGGCTATCCTGGCTAGCTTTTGAGCTTCCAAGATGATGGTGATGACCTCGTGGAAATGCTAATAGTTTGGGTCATGGTTACCCAAGAGTCCACCTTAGTTTGTGTCATGGTACTTCAGCTGAGATGAACAGAGGCTCCTAAAGCAGAGCTTCCTTATAAATATGTTTGGGGCTGTTGGCAGGGTGTTCAGTTTGAAAGCCCCTTGGCTTTGGGTCTTGTTTCACCTAGATTAGCCTTCCAGATATGCTGCAAAGGTCTAGCTTTACTTAAAGCATTTGGGTGATATTTGAGGAATTTAAGTTTTTTGTTTTTGTTTTAAAAGTTTTAGTGGTTAGTAATAGTGCAGGGTTAGTGTGAGCAGTTTAATTCTCAGAATGAAGATGAAACTAACTTAAACTGTTATACGTCACCCAGAGTGTAGAGTAGTTGAATTTGGGACCTATTCCACAAATCTAAACAAAAATAAATAAAATTGACTGACTGCAAAACAAGGAGTTTAAATGTAATTAATTTGGCAAATAAATTAACTGACTCTTTATTCAGAAAATTCTTCACTCTTTTTCAAGTGTTCAGTGATTATTTGTGAGCAGTGTATCTTCAAGGTGGACGATTTGAGCAAACAATGGAGTAAGATAAGAAATAAATAAGTCACACCAGGACTCTTTGCCATTCCTTGTATCATACCATATATATTCCAATTAAATAATGAAAAGCATAAAATGTGAGAATTTCATTTGGTAGCAAATCAAGTACAACCAAATAGTTAATTACTGTATTGGGGGAGGAGAATTTCATGGTGGTAAACATTTTTAAAGGTAATGGAGTATGTTTGTTGTCTGCACTTGCTGTGACATATGTAGTGAAAACCATTCTGAAAGCTAATATGGAAATGAATGAAGAAAAAAATTGTAGCTCTACAGCCCATTATAACATTTGATGCAAACCAAAAGCCAAAACTTAAAACTGATGTACAGATGTAATAGTTTCGTATGCATATAGGTAAACTAATTGCTGTTTAAATAGCGCCAATCAGTAGGCATTCATGATGTTTTAAATATAAGGAAACAACTATTTAGTTGTGAATGGTGAACAGTGACAGGAGGAGTTTTTTGTTTTGTTTTTTTAAGGTCCAAATGGCTGCAACTTTAGTGTACCTTAATATACCTCCTCGAAGCATCCCTGTCCTGGCTGCTGTGAAGGGATGGAAATTTAACTTCAGAGCTACCTCATAAGCCAACTCCTAGGTAACATACAAGTGCTTAGGTTTCCATGAAATCCAAGTGTTATTTGATGAAGCTTGGCTAATTACCACAGCTGGTCTTTGATGTCTGGAGTATTCCCCCTCCCCCTTTAGTTTTATCAGATGGGTAATGTCTCAGTCCAGTGTTGCCAGGACCAGCTGCCACAGAGGGTGCAAGCCTCAAACTTAACTGGCATACCAAGCACAGTAGTGCCATCTTGCTACAGGTATCATGTTCCTAACTAATCTGTTTTCCAGATCTCTTTAGGCTAGCAGGAGCTTTTTAGTATTGCCTCTTCTATGTTCCCATCTACTATAGACATTCTAATTTGAGGTGCTAAAGCCTGATGCTGTTTCTTGTAAATCATTACTCTGACTTTGGGAATACAAAAGATGATTCTGATGCCATTTTATTCTTCAGTTGCTTATCTTTAATGATGTGTAAAGAAGTGGGTAGAAAAGTACACAAAGCAGCATGCAAGTGTAATAATGTACAAATTCATAGTGTTTTGTTAAAGGTATCCTGCTCCAGCATTTCAATTCTTGTTTTTAAATGTGGTGGTGTGCATGAAAGATAATTCACCCTTTTCCCCCAATGTAAAAGCATTGCTTATTTGTCAGGAGGTTGATTTTCATACTTTCCACAGCTGGCATGCTGAAGAATCAACATGCCTTGTTTCTAGACACCCATCTTTCATCTTCATACCTATATCAGTTGCTGTAGGCATAACTGATTGCTCGTATGCCCACACTTCTAGATCGACAATGTCCTCCATGTTGACTTTATCCTGGAAATTCATTAGCAGAAAGTTAATGCTCCATGCTTGTGCTCTGCTGACCCAGGGAGCGTGAAAGAGATCCAGACTATCTCATGAACATGCAGTTTTTGCTCTACTATATTTTGCATCAATACCGCAAAATGTCTAGGTCAAATGAAGCTATTTATTTAAATACAGTAGAATCATTTCATTTTGACAAGTTGTATCCTGTTAGAAGTAGTAAATATGGCTGATAACCAGAGTTAAAATGAAACAAAAATAGAAATTTCATATTTCTTTTAAAAGTACAAAAAAGGATTTATAGCAGTGGGTGCAATTCCTGACGCAATTAACACCAAATGCATACTAAATCCTATTAGATATAAGTCATGGGTGAAAAAGGAATATGAAAAATGCCTAACCTATCTTTATTAGTCTCAATTAGACAGAGACCAGACAGAGCTAAGGAGGTTTAGGAGCTGCATATTAATCATAGCCAGTCTTCTGAGATAAACCTATTTCTTGTAATTTATCAAAGCTGTACAGAAGATTAGTCATTCCCTTTGGTAGGGGAACATTTTACATATTGTTCTGGGTTTTGAACACCATAGCTTTAGAGAGCTATTTTCCTGTAATGCCAGCTCAATAGGGCGGTAGCTTCTTTGCCAAAACCTCTATATCATTATTTTGTTGTGTAGAAAATAGGATATTCTAGAGAGCATTATTAGAGGCCAGACAAAAGAACCTTGCAGTATCAAGTAATGATTGAATCATACAGAAATACTTCTTTATTAAATTGTTACTTTAAGCAACAGTTGGTGGATGCTGGCTCCTGTTTCAAGTCATTTTCAATTGCTCAACTCCTTTATCTCGGAGAGGAAAAAGAATTAGCTTAAGGGGCTGCATAAGTAGCTCATGTTAATGCTCATCATTACTAAAGATGCGAGGCATGTATAACAGGAGTAATCTGGCAAAGCTCATTCTGATGCTTTAGCCTTTAAAAAAGAATTTGTACATGTTTATGGTAATTCTGATAAAGTACAATGAAACAGGTGTTAAAAGCTTCTTATTGTCATCCGATGTTGATGGGATTCATAGTGCTTTGAAATATTAGAAGTGCTGGGCTGCCCCATTTTGTGCTTCTGGAATTTGGATCCTGACCCCTCTCTTCGATTCCTGACCTGTTACTTTGGGAAGGCTTTAAGAGGGCTGGGTGCATAGCTCTGGGTGTGTGGGGAAGGACAGCTCTACTTTCAGCTTCATTAAATCCCTTGGGGATACCAACCATTTGGTTTGTGGTGATGATTACTTAGTGGTGTCCAGCTTTTCTCTAATGAAGAGGAGGTAACTACGAAATAAAGAATTGTAGAGTGTTGGTGGTTGGAAATAGGACATAGATAAATAAGGGATCCTGAGTTACCGGTCTCTTTCCCTCCCAAATAAAGTCTTTAGTGTTGAATTATTTTTTTCTAACACAAATGTTAAATGTTAACAGCACAGCTACACAAATGAATAAATATATTTGGGTCTATGATTTGGTATGATCTGTCCTCACTAATTGTAATATGTGGGCCTGCCCCAAAGATATCAATGGTGTAATAACATACAAAAGTCAGAATGGAGGAATGAACTTGCAATCAGATGTTTGACTAGTTAAGTAAATTGTAACAACTGCCCACTTTCTCCTCCTAGTTGACTAATTACTCTGATGCTTTAGCAGTGGTGCTTTCAAAGTAAGTAAAAAGGAGAGGATCTCTGCCATAGAATTGACACCTTAAATTAGACTGAAAACAAAAACTGTCAACAAATGATCCATGATATGTATAAAAATGGAAAGGGAGTGTTTCTGCTGGGGAAACATGACTCTTTTGCACAGAAAAGATTGTGTGAACTTTAGCTTTGCTGTAAGTATTTTTGTTTTTAGTTATGCAGTATGGAAAGCTTTGAGAAATCCATGGGACTGCTAATGGTAGGTCTATGCTTGGAGCTAGGTGTGGAAGTGAATTCCAGCTTGAGGAGACATACTAATGCTAGCTCTGGTTGACCTTGTGTACTAAAAATAGAATGTAGCCTCTGCAGTGCGCGTTGCCCCAAGTTTGTGCCTGTGGTATTGAATGGGTACATAGTTGGGGTAGCTAACCTCTTCCACTGCTGTTGCTACACTCTATTTTTAGTGCACTTGCTCAACCAGAGCTAGCATGAGTGTTTCTCTTCAAGATGGAAAGCTCAACCCCAGCTCAAGGTGTAGCTATACCCAAGTGTCTCACTGGACACTCTTAATTATTTGATTTAATTATTAGGAGTGAAGAGAGAACAGTGTACCTTCTAAAATAGGGGTTCTCAAACTAGGGGTCAGGACCCCTCAGGGGGTTGTGAGGTTATTACATGGGGGGGGTCACAAGCCGTCAGCTTCCACCCCAACTGCACTTTGTCTCCAGCATTTATAATGAAGATAAATATATAAAAGTGTTTTTAATTTATAAGGAGGCTTGCTATGTGAAAGGGGTCACCAGTAAAAAAAAAGTTTGAGCCACTGTTCTAAAAGAAATCTCTGAAGAAGTACATAGTGCACTGCTGATAATTGTAGATAGCTAGACAGACAAATGAAACAATACTTGGTCCATGAAGTCTGAAAAGTTTTAGAGCAGATATTAGCATCAAATCTTCAGTTCTTTCAGCATGTCCAACTTTGGAACATGGTGCAAACGTTTTTATTTCTGGTTCTGCACCTTTGTGGAAGATGGGTTGTTTGTCATTAGTTTATCAAGAAGAAAATAAAACTGTATTGTTTACAAAGGAGAGACTCCTATTTTTCAAATAGGACATTTGCTTATAGCCTGAAGGTAGCTGAGAATTTAAAATCGTTGCATGTTAGTGTGAAAAAGCTGTTTAGAATGAGGTTTACAATTTTTTTTTCTCATTTAATCTTGTGTACTTGGGTTCATGGTAATTGAGTCACCTGGATGGGTCTTGACTTTCTAATGCCATGAATCTCCTGTCTTTAGTGCTGCATGGTTGCAGTATTTAAGTCCTTAAACTTGTTGCTGGCTCAGGATGATTTTTTTCTGCACTTCTGTACAATAGTTTTTGGATAAAATTTCACCTCAGAGAAGATTAATTCTTGTGACCAGTTGTCTGTGGAAAAAGCTTCCTTAGCTGTTCAGAGGTATGCCATGTTAAAAATAGTTAGAGGCAGTGGATTAGTGAGCATGGATCAAAAGCAGCCTAATCAGGTACTCCAGTGCAAGAGGGAAGGAGATGTGGCCCACCCAAGGTCGGTCGGTCTGTCTCTCTCTCATTCAATGCTCCCTATTTTCCTGAGCCATGTGACCTGAATATAGAAGAACTTCCAGGAAGGAACCAGCCCGTGGGTCAGAGAAACTGAATCTGTCAATAGCAGAAACAGCCTACACAGAAGGGCCATTTGATACCTGAAGTCAGGCTGCTTTCTTCAGTTTAAATTAAGGTCTGTCTCTTTGGTCACTTGACCTTCATGCTCTTTCTTCTCCTTTGCCATATCTTCTTATCCAACTAATGATGTTAGTAAACCATAGCTTGGGAGAATCTCCTAGCTATCACCTGAGCTGGAGCAAGAGCTGTACCAGGGGAAAGAATTGTGCCCAGCCCTGGAAGCTGGCCAATCTGAGAAAAAACTTGCTGAAGCATCTCTGAGGGTGAGATTATCTGTATTCAGTTTAATTAGACACAGATTTGCACATTTAATTTTATTTTGATTGGTGACTTTCTGTATTTAATAAAATCACTTTTTACTTAGTAATTAACTCAGAGTATGTATTAATACCTGGGGGAGCAAACAACTAACTGTGCATATCTCTCTATCAGTGTTAGAGGGCAAACAATTTGAGTTTACTCTGAATAAGCTTTATATAGGGTAAAACAGATTTATTTGAGTTTAGCCCCCATTGGGAGTTGGGCATCTGAGTGCTATAGACAAGCACACTTCTGTGAGCTGTTTTCAGGTAAACCTGCAGCTTTGGGGCAAATAATTCAGACCCTGGGTCTGTGTTGGAGCAGACGGGAGTGTCTGGCTCAGCAAGACAGGGTGCTAGAGCCCTGAGCTGGCAGGGAAAATAGGAGCAGGGATAGTCTTGGTACATTAGGTGGCAGCTCCCAAGGCGGTTTCTGTGATCCAACCCGTCACAGTGGAGAGCAGTACTTTGGGACAGGCTTATGGTTATTATTGTTTCTACTGTGCCTAGCACAATGGCACCCCATTCTTGGTTGACTTTAAGACAGTAAATTATGTATAGTACGTGGTTCATTGCATGGATAGCATTGCCATGTATATTCCTATGTATACTTAACTTAGTATTTCAAACATGTCTGTAGAGGAGCAGACTCACCCCTGCAGCGCCTCCTGCTGGTCTCTTCCAGGAATTAGCTCTTCCAGCGTCCTGGAGTGCCCCCTGCAGGCTGGTGATCCGCCTGTCCTCTGGCCCCCATGTCCCTCCCAGACCCCAGTGCCCTTGTATCTGGGGGGCTGTCCCCCGGCAGTACACGCCTCAGTACTAGGGTCTCCCCTCCCTAGGGAACCCCCATCCACTATCCCTACCTCGCCTCAGAATAAGGCCACTGCCAGTCACCAACTAGCCCCCGCTCCCCGGGGTAGACTGCAGTATAGGCCACTCATCACAGGCAAGTAGGGTTTGGACCTGCTGCCTTGGCTGCCCTCTGCAACCCCCAGTACCCCTGGCCTTCTCCTAGGCCGCAGCCTGGGGCTTTCCAGGCTGGAGTTCCCCAGCTCCTCAGCCTTTTTCCACTCAGGTACCCTGTGTCTAACTCGCTGCAGCCAGGCTCTTCTCCCTCTGAAGGTGGAGAGAGACTGCTGAGCTTCTGGCTCCCAGCCTCTTTATACAGGCCAGCTGAGGCCTGATTGGGGCATGGCCCAGCTGCGGCTGCTTCCCTAGTTAGCCTTGTAGCTTTTCCTGTGCCCCAGCCCTGCTCCCTGGCTGTTTTAAGACCTTCAGGGCAGGAGCGGGGGACCACCCCGCTACAATGTCTAAATATTGTTTAGCTCTGTGAAACCTTCTTAAAATAATGGTACTCTGTTTATCACCTCAGGATTTAAGGTATAAAATGTGATGATTGAAGTTTCAAATATGTCACATTGCTAAGTCAAATATAAAGTTCCTAATGAAGAAAAAAATATTTTCTGGACCGAAAATACCATCAGTCATAAATTCGCCTGAAAACTTAGTAGATGTCCCTTATTTATTAGCAGTAAACAGTCCGTTCTGTCATATCCTTGTGCTTTCTCTTTATTGTGTGCTAAATCCTCCTCCTTGCTCAGAAAATTCTAATTGACTTTGTCTGAAGTTGTGTACTGAGTTTGGGCTTCAGGATTTGGCCCTTGGAAAATGGGACACCCTCTCTCCCCCCGTGCCTTTTAAAGAATTTGCAATACGTTTTTCCACAAGTAGTAATTCCAGCTGAGAAATGTAAAACATGCATATGCAATGTACAACGACACAGCAATATTAAAAATATCACTGTAAATGGTGCGAGGAATTCTGTAATCCATTACAAAGTGGAAAAAATATAAGGTTACATGACCAAGATAAAATGTGCTAAATACTTGTAAAGCTACGCGTTCTTCAAATGGCTTCGCGTATTCCCAATAATGGGGTACTGCACCCTCTGGTGGTGCCTAATGGTAGAACCTCCTACAAGCAATGCCTGCTGGAGTGCATGTGTGCCCCCTCTTACCTCTCTCCTTGGTGTCTTTGAATATTCTGAGGGCAAAGGTATACAAGAGGGCATCGTATCCTCTATTGCTTGAGTTTCTTTCAGACAGAAGTGAATTGCTCTGGTCCTTTGGATCTCAGGTTTTCTCCATTTTAGCATCTTGTTAACTTTATAGTTATATTTTATACTTTTGTTCTTAGTATAATCTTCCCTTCAGTATAGATTTAAAGGATGCTTATATTCATATTGCAATCTAATACAGTCATCAAAAATACCTGCAGTTCATAGTGGAAGGGTGCCATTTCCAATCTAAGATTCTCCCATTTGGCCTGTCAACAGTACTTTTTTTTTCTGTGGTAGCAGCACATCTGAGAAAACTCGGTCTTTTTGTTGACCCATATTTGGATGATTGACTACTGAAAGCTGCTACACCTGAGGTGCTGTTGCGCTGCACTACGATTACAGTCTCCTTTGATTCTGGGTCTGCTTCTCAATGTCAAGAAGTCAGTCTCTGCCCAACTGAGAGAATTCCCTTTTTTTAGGTTCTCTACTGGACTCAGTAGCAGGAAGAGCTTTTCTTCTGGAAGACAGGTTTATAAAAATAGAAGAAATGATTTTTGCAAATTCAAGCCTGTCAGTACCCAAGAGTTGATCATCTTTCTGGTTCTCATGGGCCTGATGGCAGCTACAGCTTATGTAACCCCCTTGCCCATCTCAGAATGTGTCCAGTGTACCATTAGATGTCTCATGTTTACACATGCAGCTGGGACAGTCTTCATATGTTTGTCACCATGCTTCAGGATGCTGTGGTTTCACTGAGGTGGTGGATGAACTGATAAAATGTTCTCAGAGTTGTTCTGCTCAATCCCCCTTTGCCATTGGTGACAATAACATGAGATTCTTTCAACAATGGATGGGGTGCCCATTTAGCTTACTTCACTGGGCTTTGCAAGAAAAGAGCTTTCAATTCAGTGTGGTAGAATTTAGGGCAATTCATTTGGCTCTTGTCATTCATCCCTCATGTGCAAGGGAAGGTGGTCACATTGCAGTGGACAATAAAACTGTAATGTGGTAAATGAACAAACAAGGGAGAGCTCATGCTTGTGCTGAAGTGGTCAGGTTATGGGA
This sequence comes from Trachemys scripta elegans, assembly GCF_013100865.1. Lineage (NCBI taxonomy): Eukaryota > Metazoa > Chordata > Testudines > Emydidae > Trachemys > Trachemys scripta. The sequence continues at coordinate 36,014,627 of NC_048306.1, forward strand.
TAGGTTCATTCTTCATAATATCTATCAGGTGGCACTGCATTTGGCAGGGAAAAGCAATATGCTAGCAGATCGTCTCATTGGGGACAGTTCTCAGATTTACAAGTGGTCCCTAAAGGTTCAAGTATCAGAATATCTTTTCCCATTGGTGTCAGCTCAAGGTAGACCTGTTTTGAGACAGAAATCAGCAAGAAATGTCTCCCATTCTATTGAAGAGCAGGGAGGGACTGTCAGTCCTTGCTGGATGCCTGCTTTTCCAAAATGTAGAATGGCCTTCTGTACACTTTCCCCCCATTCATTTCAATTAATTCAGAAAGTGGTGAAGATTATTCAGTGCAGGGGAAAAATGTTGATTGCTCCGGCTTGGCCGAGACAGTAGTGGTTCAGACGGACGGTAGGTGAGTCTTCCTCTGTCTTCAGTTATTTTGTCACAGTAACAAGGCAGGCTTTATACATACATGCGTACAGTTACTTTCTGTAATCGCTATACCACATCCCTAATATATAAAAAAAGATTTGTTAGAGATTTGTGGAGTGGACCACTGGTGTAAGGTATCCTGTTTCTGAAGTGTGCAATATTGAACATATCAGAGGGAAGTGAGCATTGCCTCACCCTAAATAGTGTATCTGACAAATCATAAAGTATATAATGGGAAGATACTTATTCCCGATTCCGGATGGTAAGCAATTTATGCCTTGTAGTATTAAGGTCAATGACCTAATTAACTGTTGTTGGTAGTTTAGCTGCCAACATTCTTGTTTGTCTAGTGCCCTTTTAGACCTTTTCCAAATTCTTCGCTTCTTTGCTAGCTTGCAACTTGAATGCGCTGCTCTCTAATTTCTTTGGCTTTGTCCTGTTTTATAGCATTAAGACAGGTGGACAAGTTGGCAATGGTTCCTTGTTTCCCTTAATGTCTTGAGCAACTTTTTTGTAGATATTGCTTTTGTCTGCTACTAAAACTTTGTGTTGTGTTGAAAGTAAACTCTAAAGTAGCACTGAATCTCCATAAGTAATCCCAAGAAAAGCAGTGACCATTTCTTTATTTTAGAATAACACACTTCACTGAACTTAATAGGCTTATTCAGGAACATGCTTAAGGTGGCCATACTTGACACTTGAGGTAGCAAATAGAGTACACTTAATATCTACTTTTTATTTTTTTTTGAGGTTCTTTGTTGTGAGTATGTATGACCTATTAGTTGTTCAAACAGTTAAGCATTCCAAGCAGAAGTCAAGTGGTCTGAACAGTGTTCTCTTAATAAAAAGTTACTGCTATGAGATGACTTCTAAAAGTCTTTGTTTTTGTGCCTCTCTCATTGTTAATTTTATCTTATTAACAGTAGTGTTTTGTTTAAATATTGATTACACAAAAGAGAATTGTTTCTGTTTACTGGCATGGAAAAAACAGATTTGTGGTTTGATGATCAGACCTTCAGGTCATCCATCACTAGTTTAAAAAAAAGTACTAAAAAATCGGTAATTGGACATCTTTCGTTGAGTGATAAATAATGGATAGTTCCGTGATATGCTTTACTAAGATGTTGTATTCTTTCAAAAGAATTCTAACCAGGTAATTGGTATTCTCTGTGAATAATTAAAGCCCGCATTAGTAAGATTGTGATCCTGAAGTTGGAATTAATTTCTTATCTGTTTAAAAGTAGATATTTTATATAAAGAGAAGTTTCTGAATTCTTGAATACGTTTTTTTGGTGGTGAAGACAGGCATTTATAGAAAAGTTTTACTACCATATAGTACAGTGCTGGGCAACCTGTGGCCCAGGGGCCACATGTGGCCCGTCAGGGTAATCTGCTGGCGGGCCATGAGACAGTGTTTAAATTGACCGTCCGCAGAAATGGCTGCCCGCAGCTCCCAGTTGGCGCGGTTCGCCGTTCCCGGCCAATGGGAGCTGTGCGACACGGCGGCCAGCATGTCCCTGTGGCCCATGGTGCTTCACGCAGCTCCCATTAGCTGGGAATGGTGAACTGCAGCCACTGGGAACTGCAGGTGGCCGTGCCGGTGGATGGTCAATGTAAACACTGTTTTGCGGCCCGCCACCGGATTACCCTGGTGGGCTGCGTGCGGGACGCAGGTTGCCCACCATTGATACAGTATATTAGTGTATTACAGTGTAGTGGTAATGTAGGACTGTAGTGAAAATAATTTTGAATAAACATGACAATTTTGTGTCTATACGCATACAATTCAAAAAGTATTGAATTTAGTTTAAGCTTGCGTATACAAATGTAGTGTTCTCGTTCTGCAACTGTAAATTTGTCAAACACACTACAGGTAGAATTCTATGTTAAACTGAGTGTCATCCTCAGATGGTATGTATATATAGGTGTAAAATAGCTAATTGTTATTTAAGTAATAGCCCTATGGTGTTTCATGTAAAGTGCGCATATGCCCCTGGGCCTTTGGTGGAAAATTTTTGGTGGTAGTGCACATTTGGCTTGCACATACACTTTACACATCCTCATGCCCTATGCTGAGATATAAAGGGCTGCATTGGCAAACTGCCCTCAGTTCCTTTTCAGCTGCTTTCAGTGAGGTGGAACAGCCTGTTCTCTTCATGACTTAGTTTTAGTACAGTTAGGCTTGTTGATGTGTGTAAGTTTAATAGTTGTTGGGACTGTTGTTTCCCCTAATTCTTTTTTTTTGACTCCTCCTTCTGGGGTATGTTGGTTCATTGGGGTTGGAGATGTCTTTCCTGCTGGGAGGCTGTCCAGGTCAGTGATGGGTGTCCTTGGTGCCTCTGCTGTGTGCATCTCCTTCAAAAGTAAATATTGAAAAAATAGGGAGATGAAGCAAGACTTAGCAAGATTTCAGACTAGTTTCTGACCCAGGTACTGAAAACCTCTCCTGTACACAGATCATGGAGTACTGCTAGGATACGTCCAGACTACCCGCCATATTGGCGGGTAGCGATCGATTTATCAGGGATCGATATCGCGTCTTAACGAGATGCGATATATCGATCCCTGAACGTGCTCCCCGTCGACTCTGGAACTCCACTGGAGCGAGCGGTGGTAGCGGAATCGACGGGGGAGCCGCGGCCGTCGATCCCGCGCCGTGAGGATGGGAGGTAAATCGGAATAAGATATGTCTACTTCAGCTACGGTATTCCTATAGCTGAAGTTGCGTATCTTACATCGACACTCCCCCCTAGTGTAGACCAGACCCTAGTGCCCCATCTACCTCAGTCACCGAGACTTGAGGGATACAAATGCTGCTGCACTGTCCACTTGTGGGTCTTGGTCACAGAAAACGTATGGGGAGGCAGCTACTGCATCAGTGTCCTCAGAAGAAAGAGATGTTATGTAACTCTCTGGCTACCAGTAAGAGACTTCTTAGGAGATCTAATATTCAGTGACCAATCCCCAAGAAGGCTACAGAGACGTCCGGTCCCAAGGGGAGTTCCATGGAGGCTCTGGGTGATCCCGGTACCCAGAGAACATCAAGTGTCCTCTGAGCCAGACTACAAAACAGGACTTTGATACTGAGGTTGTCTACTTCTGAACAAAAATCTGAAACAGCAGAAATTCAGGATGGTAATCCTTGCAGCTAGAATGCCCTCCCTGGATTCTGGGGATTGGCTTGTGACTCTTGACCTTGAAGATTGCGTATTTTAATGTAGTGATTCATCCCTCTTAGAAGAGGTTTCTTTGTTTCATAGTCAACTGTGACCACTACCAGTACTGCATGCTTTCTTTTAGTCTCTCCTCTGCCCTAAGGGTATTCTCAAAGATTATGGCAGTTGTAGCTTCTCTCCTACGTTGTCCAGGGAAAATAGTCTTCCCTCATCTCGACGACTTGTTACTCAGGGGCTGTACTTGTGAAGAGATGTGGTTGTCAACACAAGCAAGGTCACTATGAACTGCTTAGGCCTTCAACTCAGTTATGAAATCTGCTTTGATACCTGTATAGTGCACAGATTACATTGGAGCTTCTCTGGATGTGGCAATGGCCAGGGCTTACCTACCTATGGGTAGGTTTATCACCCTACAGAATTTTGCCTCAAAGATTGAGCTCAGTCCTCAAATCTCAACAAGAAGGTGTCTTCAACTTTTAGAGAACATGGCAGCTTGTAGTTTTGTAACTCAGAGCACCGGGTTAAACCTCCGATGCCTCCACGGATGGCTCAAGAGACTAAAAGACTAAAACTTGGGGGGGGGGGGGGGGGGGGGGGGGGGGGGTTGGGGGGGGGGTGGGGGGGGGGGTGGTGGGGGGAGGGGGAGCAGGGCACGGCCCAGGACCCCTACTGGTGGTGGGGGAGGGAGGGTTGGCAGGGGCTTTCTACCCGCCTCTGTGTCCCTGCAGCTCCTAGGTGGCGGAGGAAGGGGCCAGGGCAGGGGTTCTTCTGCTGCTCCCGCCACCTGTTCAACAGACGTACAACAGGTATTAAAACAACAGAAAGTAATCTACGAGAAATACCTGCCTCCAGAAGTGGAAGAGATTTCATCAGTTCTATGTACCAGTCAACAAGTTTCTTCAGTTCACTTTTTTCTTTCCACCATCCTTAACTAGCAGTTGGAGTTAAAAAGATGAGATCTTGCCATAGTTTTGTCAAGGTTCACTTGGCCACTGTCATTGCCTTGCACTCCTGGATAGGGTTTTTTTTTCATTTTTTTTCCTCATCCCATGACTTCCACATTTATCAGAAGCCGTATGTGAACTTAGTTCCACACAGTAGAAAATCTTCCCCTTTATGGGACTTATTCTTAGTCACCTTATGAAACACCCCTTTGAGCCACTAGCTACATGTTCATTGCTTCATCTATTCATGAAAGCAGCTTTTCTGGTGGCCATCACTTTTGCCCAGAAGGTTAGAGAACTGAAGACTTCAATGACAGATCTTCCCTTCACGGTGTTTTTTCAGAATGAGGTGGTATGGTAACCACATCCCAAGTTTTTATCCAAGGTGTCCTCTGAATTTCATATAAACCAGACTATCTGTCTTCAACTCTTTTTAATGAAACCATATCAGATTAGATGACTGGAGGGTGTTAGCCTTCTATCAGGACAGAACCAAATCTTTCCAAAATTCTCTACATTATTTGTTTGAATTATGGAAAATCCAAAGGATCCGCGATCTCCACATGAACTAGGTCTTGGATGTATTATTTCATGTTATGACTCTGCTCAGATTTAACCTCCTTCTAGAAGCACTAGCTCATTCTACAAGATCACAGTCTACATCCATTGCATTACTTAAAGATGTTCCAGTTACTGAGATCTGCGGGCCTAGATCAAATGCTGCAATTGGCAATACCATTCTGTCTTCTGTAGTAGACTTTGTTCTGAAGCTCCATCCTCCTTATCAGATACTGTTCGGGGTCATCTGAAGTGGAACATCCACAGGGCACTCTTCCAAGAAAGCGAGGTTATTCACCTTGGGCAATAACTAGAGTTCCTTGAGATGAGTGACCCTATGGGTGCTCTATTACCCGCCCTGCTTCCTTTTTGCTTCAGTTTTTCCTTATGGGTTTTCTAGCAGAGAAGGAATTGGGTGCGGTTTGTCTGTGCAGACTTACATAGCCTCGGTACGGGGTATAAGGACGTGTAGGATATGTGTGGGCCGAAGGAGCACTGCTACCTTTTCAATCAAAGGTATAGAGGCCTGTGTTCTCCTGACGTAGAGCATCCATCGGGCCACACATCTTGAAGAACTCCAGTTACTGCACAAGGTGGGTAACATCTCAAACTCCCAAAGCTGGGCCAGGGCAGGCAGATGGGGCGTTGTCAGTTGTAATGGGAATTGTGAATTTGGCTCAAATGCAATATCTACCAGGATTGTGAAGCCTGGAGGAAGAGCTCTTCAGTTGAAGTAAGAGGAGAGCAGGGTATCAGAGTAGGAGGCAGGTCCACAGGTGGCTGCCTGATACGAAAGTGCTTTTCAGTAGAGGTTTAGAGCCGAGTTTGCAATTCTAGAACAACAACCACTATTAAGACACACCAATGGTATAAGAAGGGGAGGCTGGAAAAGAAGGCTAGCCTGTGCAAAGAAGACCTAGTTTGGTTATGGGTTGGAGTGGGCGGGGGAGGGGCAGGGGAAGAGGAATGGTGTTAAACTTGCATCTCTCAAGCCCAACAAGGGATGCAATGTTAATAAAACCCTTATTTATGGGTAAGTGTGGTCTAGGGTTTTGTGTCAAGTTATTGCTAAATTATTGCTATTGTAAAACCCACCAATAAATCTTAACGTTGTATTAAAGATAAAGAAAAAAAAAAAGAAATTAAAGCATTTGAAATGTAAAATGTTAAATAAGGCTTTTATTTTAACAATATCCCTTATTCACTTCAGCTTTAGCTGTAGAGTTTTTAAGGGAAAAACCCTTGTTTGTCAGCCTTTTGGATGGTGGTAACAGTCCTTTCTGAAGAAAAAGTAAGATAATTGAGATGGTATGGTGCTGCTATAACTACAATTGGCTCCTGTCTCCTTGAAGACAAAACAAGACAAACATAAAAGGAAAAAGAAATGAACAGCAACTATAGAAAATATAGCTTCTGTTTCTAGTGCTGATTGTTACTTGCCATTTTATTGCTGGAGAAACATAGGCATAGCAGGCAGTCACTCTGAGACCTGGCAAACTTGTACCAGAATTGAGCTGTGTAGGGCATTGCTTTTAGCTGCCTCACTGGTCACAGTTTCCTAGCAGTGTTGTGAAAGATGCAGTCTTGGTGAGGTAGCCCACCTCCTCCTAGACAGAAGGCAAAAAGAGAGAGGAAATGGAAGAAATTAAGTGCCCACGAGCACGGGGATAGTCACGTCCTAGGTATTGGTCAGGAGTTAGCCAAAATTGCTGGTGGAGCAATGTCCTTTGCTTCCTTTTTTCTAATCTAGTCTTGCCAGGATGTCTTTCAGGATTAGGATAATGAAAGCCCACTGTGTCCTCGTGCATCCTGGGGTTTCAGGAGATACTGTCATGGCAGCGACAATGTTGAAATTTTACATCTGAATCCACGTGTCCCTTCTTGGCTTCTGTTCCGTGACCCCTCAGATGAACAATGCCCAAGGAAGTGTGGCACTGCATCCCATTAACATTAGCCAATCAAAACATATTTCAGTGACTTAAACTGAGTAAGTTCTCCCATTTCTAGGACCTTTCAGCTTGTTCTAATATGAACCCAGGACTTAATCAGGAGCCTTGAATATCCCAGACGGCAGTTATTTTAACCAAAACCATCAAGTTTGTACCAGTTCATTTATCATCCACTTCTGCAGACTTTTATAAACAATTTAATGTAAGAAGCTGTATCTTGCACAGATACAGACAGACATCATCTTCCTCTCCAAATGCAAACAGATGGACATCATACCAAATGGACTGAAGGTAAAAAAATCCACTGCAATCAACATACTACTCTGACTATGGTGAGAGACTGTGCCACGCACTCTCAAAGAAACTGAGGAACCACCTGATCAGCATCCTGTACAGCAGACAGGAGAAGATCAAGAATGAGCTCTCAGAACTGGAGACTCTCATACAATACCAGCCTTCCACACAAACTTCCACGTGGCTGGACTTGACAAAAATGAGACAAGCCATTTACAATGCACACTTCACTTCTCTACAGATGAAAAAGGACAGTAAGCTATCTAAACTCCTACCTGCCACAGGGGGCTACAACAGTGGTACCCTGAACTCATCTAACAACATTGTCAATCTTTCCAACCACACACTTAGCCCAGCAGAAGAGTCTGTCCTATCTCGGGGACTCTCTTTCTGTCCCACCATCCCCATGAACACGATACAGTTCTGCGGTGATCTGGAAGCCTACTTTCGTCGTCTCCGAACAGTGCACTGACCCACAGGAACCCTCCTACCAACACTACAAGAAGAAGAACTCTGCGTGGACTCCTCCTGAAGGTCGAAATGACAGACTGGACCTCTACATAGTGCTTCCGCAGACGTGCACAGGCTGAAATTGTGGACAAACATCATCACTTGTCCCATAACCTCAGCCGTACAGAACGCAATGCCATCCACAGCCTCAGAAACAACTCTGACATTATCATCAAAGGGGCTGACAAAGGAGGTGCTGTAGTCACAATGAACAGGTCGGATTATGAAAAGGAGGCTGCCAGGCAGCTCTCCAAGACCACATTCTACAGGCCACTATCCTCTGATTGCACTGAGGAATACCAAAAGAAACTACACCATCTGCTCAAGAAATTCCCAGCTACAGTACGGGAACAAATCTACATGGACGCACCCCCAGAACCCCGACCAGGGGTATTCTATCTACTACCCAAGATCCATAAACCCGGAAACCCTGGACGCCCCATCATCTCGGGCATTGGCACTCTTACAGCAGGATTATCTGGCTATTTGGACTCTCTCCTCAGACCCTACACTACCAGCACTCCCAGCTATCTTCGAGACACCACCGACTTCCTGAGGAAACTACAATGCATTGGTGTTCTTTCTGAAAACACCATCCTGGCCACCATGGATATAGAAGCACTTTACACCAATGTTTCACATGAGGATGGACTACAAGCTGTCAGGAACAGTATCCCTGATGAGGCCACAGCACGCCTGGTGGCTGAGCTTTGTGACTTTGTCCTCACCCACAACCACTTCAGATTTGGGGACAACTTATACCTTCAAGTCAGTGGCACTGCTGTGGGTACCCGCATGGCCCCACAGTATGCCAACATTTTTATGTCTGACTTAGAACAATGCTTCCTCAGTTCTCGTCCCCTAGTGCCCTTCCTCTACGTGTGCTACATTGATGACATCTTCATCATCTGGACCCATGGGAAGGAGGCCCTTGAGGAATTCCACCATGATTTCAACAATTTCCACCCCACCATCAACCTCAGCCTGGACCAGTCCACACAAGAGATCCACTTCCTGGACACTACAGTGCAAATAAATGATGGTCACATAAACACCATCCTATACCGGAAACCTACTGACCGCTATACGTACCTACATTCCTCCAGCTTCCATCCAAGACACATCACACGATCCATTGTCTACAGCCAAGCCCTAAGATACAACCGAATTTGCTCCAACCCTTCAGACAGAGACAAACACCTACAAGATCTTTATCAAGCATTCGTAAAACTACAATACCCACCTGGGGAAGTGAGGAAACAGATTGACAGAGCAAGACGGGTAACCAGAAATCACTTACTGTAGGACAGGCCCAACAAGGACAATAACAGAACACCACTGGCCATCACATACAGCCCCCAGCTAAAACCTCTCCAGCGCATTATCCACGATCTACAGCCTATCCTGGAAAATGATCCCTCACTCTCACAAACCTTGGGAGGCAGGCCAGTCCTCGCTTATAGATAACCCCCCAACCTGAAGCAAATACTCACCAGCAACTACACACCACACCACAGAAACACCAACCCAGGAACCAATCCCTGTAGCAAACCTCGTTGCCTACTCTGTCCCCATATCTACTCTGGTGACACCATCAGAGGACCCAACCACATCAGCCACACCATCAAGGGCTCATTCACATGCACATCCACTAATGTTATATATGCCATCATGTGCCAGCAGTGCCCCTCTGCCATGCACATTGGCCAAACCGGACAGTCCCTCCGCAAAAGAATAAATGGACACAAATCGGACATCAGGAATGGTAACCTACATAAGCCAGTAAGTGAACACTTCAATCTCCCTGGTCATTCTATTACAGATTTAAAAGTCACTATCATTGAACAAAAAAACTTCAGAAACAGACTTCAAAGAGAAACAGCAGAACTAAAATTCATTTGCAAATTTAACACCATTAATCTGGGCTTGAATAGGGACTGGGAGTGGCTGGCTCATTATAGAAGCAGCTTTTCCTCTCCTGGAGTTGGCACCACCACCTCATCTAGTATTGGGAGTGGACTACATCCACCCTGATTGAATTGGCCCTGTCAACACTGGTTCTCCACTTGCGAAGTAACTCCCTGCTCTCCATGTGTCAGTATATAATGCCTGCATCTGTAACTTTCACTCTATGCATCCGAAGAAGTGAGGTTTTTACCCACGAAAGCTTATGCCCAAATAAATCTGTTAGTCTTAAAGGTGCCACCAGACTCCTTGTTGTTTTTGAGATGGGAGTGTTTCCTTAGACCACAGTACATGTCCAAGTTACCGTCTGTTGTGCAGAGACGAGGGTTTTTGGTTTTTTTCCTATGGAGCTGTCTTGCGATAATTTGTGAATACAGTATGTTCACCTAGTTGTTGGGATGGTGTTTACTGTACGAATACGTTGTTTTAACTCCATAGGGGTCTGTCTGGAAAGAGGTAACTATTTTCAGCCATTTTTCTATCAGCAAATACTTAAGGGACAACATCAAAACTATTAGGTATGATGACTTCATTTCAGTCTCTGGCCACTGTATGAAAGTGGTTCAACCAGGAATGACAAAGACCCTGCAAACACAGGAGAGAAAAGAACTCAGGCAGGTTTTAAATGCAGCTTCTTGCCCTGAGTGTTTAGGATGGACCCAGACTCAGCCATAGGAATCCAGTGGGAGGTGTCCGGAGAAGCCCAGTCATTGAATAGTGCCTGTAGTTGATAAAAACTCTGGTAAACCATATGGTGAGTGAGGCAGGTTCAAAAGTAGTCTATGACTGTTAATTGAAGGGCATCTTGTTTTGAAGCCAAGTTGTAACACTAGAAAAATACAAAAGAGAGGTTAGTAAAGATAGTCATTCAACAGTTAATGCGTAGGGAGGGGGTGGACTTCAGAGCCCAAGCGCCTGCCTGAGCTGCAGCTTCAAAGCAGGTCTGCACAGCTATTTTTAGAGTGCTAGCCTGAGTCCTGTTTGCCTGAGTGTGTCAGGCTGTTCTTGAAGGCTTGCTTCCACGGGCTGTGTAGACAAAGGGTTAGTGACAACTTAACAGCTGCTGCTGAGAGAGTAGGGGGATGTAATAAAAACAGTGGAGAGAGATTGTTCATGGTGATTTGTACATCATTCATATTACGGAGCAACACTGTATTGTAGTTTTCCATTCCAAACTGTGAGCGTGCATTTAATGTAGATATGCTGGGGACCTGGCCATTGTCGGTGCAAAGCATGAATCCACATTACCATATACTGTAAACGTCCGGTGCGGGGGTCGGGCCCTCTCAGGGGCCGTCGGGGGCCAGGCCGCCTCACTACACGGCCTGGATCGGTCTCAGGGTTCCGCCCCTCTGGCAGGGACTAGGCCAAAGGTACACGGCCTCTGCAATGCGCTCCTGCTCTCAGTCAGGGTCCGGCAGTAACTCAGGCCCGGGCTCCGGTCCTCACTGCCGGAGCTGGGGATTACAAAGTCAGTCAAGCCCCCGCGCTAGCTCAGGGCGGGGCAATAAACAATAGTTCGGGCGCTCAGCTCCGTGGATCAGGAGCTGAGCCCTGACAAACTCAGGACATCCCAGGCCCTTATTCAGGGGAGGGCAACCCCCAATAGTCCAGGGGGCTCGGAACCTTCCTTCAGGCTGAGCAGTAAAGTCAGGAGTTAAGGCCCGGCCCTCAGTCAGGGCGGGGCAACAAACAATAGTCCAGGGGGCTCAGGACCTTCCTGCAGGCTGAGCAGTAAACTCAGGAGTTAAGGCCCGGCCCTCAGTCAGGGCGGGGCAACAAACAATAGTCCAGGGGCTCAGGACCTTCCTGCAGGCTGAGCCCAGGCAGAGTTAGTAGGCCCAGGCCCTCAGTCAGGGCGGGGCAACAAACAATAGTTCAGGGGCTCAGGACCTTCCTGCAGGCTGAGCCCAGGCAGAGTTAGTAGGCCCAGGCCCTCAGTCAGGGCGGGGCAACAAATAATAGTTCAGGGGCTCAGGACCTTCCTGCAGGCTGAGCCCCAAACAGAGTTAGTAGGCCCTGGCCCTCAGTCAGGGCGGGGCAACAAATAATAGTTCAGGGGTTCGGGCTCAGGTCTGGGTATCAGGAGCTGAGCACGGACAAACTCGGGACGCCCCAGACCCTCAGTCAGGGTGGGGCAACAAGCACTCGTTCAGGGCAGCAAACAATAGCTCAGTTGCGGTGCCAGAGCGCTGGCTGGAGGGGGAGGCTGCCACCCGTTAAGTGGGGTGGCAGGGGGGACACAGGCCCACCCACTCCACTGTGTCCCAGCCCGGGGCCCTAAGAGCGGCAGTCAGTCTGCCGCTGTGTTGGTGGGGTCCTGACCGCAACACACCAACATTGGTTCGCTCTCTGTTGTAGCTAGACTGGGGTCAGCTACCCCCGGGCTGCTTTCCATTTCCCCCTCCATTTGTACCTGCTCCCCGCTGGGCTCGGCAGCGGGGTCCCACACCATGGGTTCCTCAGTTCGTAGAGGGTCGTCTGGGTCGGGTTGCTCCTCCGGTCTCCAGTCAGGGGGGCGCTCGGGCCCCTCCTCGGGGTACCGTGCTCGGGGCAAGGGTGGCCAGTCTACGTTGGGGTACCTTGCTTGGGGAAGGCTTGGCCAATCCGCGTCGGGGTACCTGGCTCTGGGGAGGTCCGGTCGGCCGGCGTCCAGGTATCTGGCTCCGGGGAGGCTCGGTCCGTCCGCGTCGGGGTACCTGGCTCTGGAAAGGCTCGGTCTAGCCGGAGCTCGCACCGGCACGTCTGGCCTCTCCGGCCGCTGGGCTCTAACTGAGAGCTGGGGCCTGGCTCTTATACTTCCTGTCCCGCCCCTTGACTTCCGGGGGGCGGGAACAGGTGGCGGTGGCTCCGCCCACTTGGGTGCCAATTCAGGCTCCTCTCCCTCAGGGGCCGTCGGGGCCCAGGCCGGCTCACTACAATACTTTTATGTCAATTACAGTCACTCACCACCTTCTATATTTAACAATAGCTGAATAGAGCCAAGTTGGTGATACCTTGCTTCCAGAGTGTGGATCAGGTTTCCATCCTCTGGCCTCACTCTTAGCTCTCGCGTGCTTGCCCCAGTTACTCTTATATTATTCTGTGCATAGGAAATAAGCTTGTATCTCTGGAGCACAGGCATAAAAGGCTTTCTGTGAGAAGCTAAGTTAAGCAGTTGGACCGCTGCATTCTATACCAATTGAATTCTGAGTTCATGCTTAAACCCAGTGTATGTAGCTGCATGCACTGTGCAGCTGCTTGCTCATTTAGCTCAGCTTCTTGAGGGGAGCATATTGTAAAAAGACTGCACTGTTTTCACTAAACTTGAAAGCACAATTTGTGGGTTCAGTTTTGATCTGTAAAGAAAGTCCTTTATGATCTGAGTTTTAAGTATCTTAGCAATTGTTTATCTCCTTGACTTACACCTCTATCCGAATTCGTGTTATATCAGGGTAGAGGTGTATATTGTAATAGTTGAGATGAACTAGAATGCTCCAGTTCATGTCCCGTAGATGTCAAGAGCTAGGGAGATGTGCTGAAAATAGAAAGCTGTCTAGTTAACTTTCTATTAGTTTCCAAGGACTTCTCTCAGGGCTGGTCCACACTAACCCCGCAGTTCGAACGAAGATACGCAACTTCAGCTACGTGAATAATGTAGCTGAAGTTGAAGTACCTTAGTTCGAGCTACAAGGTACTTACCGCGGGTCCACACGCGGCAGGCAGGCTCCCCCGTCGACTCCGCTTACTCCTCTCGTGGAGCAGGAGTACCGGTGTCGACGGCGAGCACTTCCGGGATCGATTTATCGCGTCTAGACAAGACACGATAAATCGATCCCAGAAGATCGATTGCTTACCGCCGAACCCGGAGGTAAGTATAAACGTACCCTCAGTGGGATAGTGGTGAAAAAATAAACTGAGGCTCTACAATGTTTCTATGAGTTGGAGAGGGTGTTTTGGTTTGAATTGCAAAGCATTTTTAATATATTTGTAAATCTATACATACGCCTCAAGTTTTGAGCGGGACCTGTGGGAAAATTGATTGTTCTTTTTTGAGTGCTCGCTCATGTTGATTCCATTATCCGCCCTCCCGCCCCTATGTTGGAGTTGCTGGCAAGAAAGAACTGAGAGGGCATAGGGTTGGCGGCGCCTGATATACTGATGCATGAGTATGGCACTCAAGGGGGTGCCTCAGCCAATCCTACATATGCTGCTAAGCCAAAAGTCTGACTGTGCAGGTGGCATGCGCATACCTAGAATGGAATGGACATGAGCAATACATCTCAAAGAACAATAGTTACAAAAGGTAGGTAACTGTTTTTTCTTATGGCAGTTTCTATGACTATCATTTTCACTGTAGTTTGCCAGTTGTTGGCACTCCCCCTTTACTGCTAGTACTAGTAAGTTTTCATTAGCACCTAAAAATCTCAAATTCAGACAGAATATTTTTAGAGGAAATAGTTTTTACATTATTTTGATAATTTTTGTTATTGCTAAGGCTATTTGTTTAAATAAATATTAAGTTGTTAGCCTTTATCATCTTTGGGTATTTCTTTTCATAGGGTTTCTATGAGAATCCTTATTCAAATATTTGTCAGTATCATCTAAGTTTAAGGTCCTTTAACAGGGAAAATGGTTATTGAAATGAATGTTCAGATGAAAAGCAGGAAGTTTTTGAAATAATGTGGCATTATTCTATATGCTTCAGCTAACTTTTAAGGTTTTCATTAATTGACTGCATATAAATTCAGGAGGGACTAGAAGTTTTAATACATTTCTGTCAATCAAGCTTCCAAATGCAATCTAGATGATGTTGATGTTTCTCAGCTCAGTTTCACTTAAGTGTGGAAAAGAGTAAATAAGAATAATTCTAGGAAATTTACCATGACACACACACACTTTTTAATTTTTCAACAGTGTTTAGTGTATTGCAGAGGAAGCAATCATCATGTCGATATGTCATTTAATCTACTTTAAATCAATTTTTTTCATTGTGGGAATATTGAATGCAGTATTGCATTTGATAGAACTGTTTGCTTTTAACATTCAAGTTGTAACTTGCTAGTGATAATGATTTTTGGAAGTATTTTAGAAAAGAGAACACATTTTTTCCTATTGTGTCACTAATGTGGCTGCATATATATACTGGTTCCATTGATCCTAAGGCATTTTTACTGCCAAAATTTCTTTGTAAAAATATTTCTGTCACATTCTCACTTCACCAGAAATCAAACAAAACGCTTGAAAAGTAATCCAGGTCAGTGTATACTATTCATAAGGACAAATTGCAGTCTTTGTTCCCTACCAAAGAATAATCTTTTATCTTTATCTACGATCATCCTCTCCACTACATACTTAATCTATATTTCTAAATAATTATGTCTGTCAATTACAGTCACTCACCACCTTCTATATTTAACAATAGCTGAATAGAGCCAAGTTGGTGATACCTAGCTTTCAGAGTGTGGATCAGGTTTCCATCCTCTGGCCTCACTCTTAGCTCTCGCGTGCTGATCCAGCAGAATTGATAAACATCTTTAACATCATACAACAATTGCTAACTAGGTGTAACATTTTAAAGTAGTATGTCCTATGGGTAATATATTTCACACTTGTCTATAGCTATGGGAAACAGTCCTATTGACTTTTAATGGGGTGTAGGCATCTAAGTCATCTCGATGCTTTTAAAAGATATTTAGAAGACCACTGTATTGAAAAAGCTTGGTTTTATGGCAAAATTCTCATTACAACTGTGTTATAGAGGTTGTGTATGTTGGTTTATGAGGGCCTACTTTTGTTGATTGCGCTCAAGCAATACATTTATAATCCTTTATTTCCTATTTTAGTAGGAGATAAATGAACAATTTACTCTACTTATTCAACAGGTGATTTTAAGAAATGTCTAATCCATTAATAACTGAAATACAGATGTGTTCATTTGGGGTGGCATTAGCTTAGTAAAGGTGTGTTGAATCATCTCAGTAATGTAAGAATTCAGTGTGTTAGTTTAATTATAGTCCAGTTCATAGTTGCTTGAAGTAGGGTCTAATCCCACATTTATATGTTAACATTACATGAGATAAGTATGTCATTTTATTGATTGCTATAAAACTACAACCGTCAGCAAGGTGAGATGGCATTAAATTATTCTAATTAAGATGCAGATTTACAACTGAGAAGCTATGTAGGATAGCCATATGAAGGGAAGTCCACTTTTATCCTAACCATTAAAACAAAGTACAGAAATCCCAAGAAGGCACTTGAGATTGTAATCTAGATGTGTAAACTTTATTGTACTAAAGATTAGGGGAAGAACAAGAAAATCACAAAAAATTCCTAAAATGAATGTTTTATTGAAAATAATAAAACCTTTAGCTGTTATTAATATTGCTCTGTTAAATGCTGCTTAGCACACAGTGAATGAAAGATACCATTTAAGAACTTTAATTCCTAAGATCTGAATTTACATTTGGTCTCTGCCTAGTTTCACATAATTTACCAGGTAGGTGAGGCACAGACAAATGGTTCTCATTAATACTTCAACAAATCTTTATTTTATGAAAATCAGTGCTCAAAATGCTTCATTTTTTTATCTTAAGTAACATAGCAACCACCTATGGCTAAATGCCTAGAAGGCTTTTGTACCATGATAATAAAATTTTGCTGCATATGCTTAAGAATAGATGTTAACATTTTAAACTACTTTACAATTCAAAAACCTGTAAGCCTTTTTAGAATTTCCTTGAAAATGACAGAATAATTGGAAAAAAGTCCCTCTTGTGCTTTTATTGTACTAAAGTGAGTGTTATATTTTGCTGCTGTCCTCACACTTTGAACTGAACTTCTGCTACTAAAATCAGCAGCCTGTCCAACTCTCTCTCCCTCTCCACTTCCTCCTTTAGTACTTCTCACTGTTTTTGCTTACTGCAATTTAAATCTATGGTAGCAACGTATACTGTAGTTTTATAAAAACAAAACAAAGCTGTTGTAAACTAAATTTTGGCCTTTGCTATGGACATATTACTGAAAATGGCACCGTGAAAAGAGTTGTCTGAAAAAATAATTTCTACTTTTTTGTTAATTTAGTTGTCACTGAACTACAGCAGTGCTTTTAAACATCAAATTCTGCATTTAAAAAAAAAAAAGATTTGGGATGCTATAAATATGACCAGCCCTTCTATGGAGCCCTTTATTTACCTCTTAACAAGCTTTTTCTCTTTACAAAGTTGAATTCCTATCTGACTTCAAGTCTATAAGTCTTCCTCAAACATAACAATGTTCTTCCAAAGGAAAGTACATATTTGATCTTCCCTGGACTGTGGCAATGGCAGGTCTCTGTTTTGGGGGGGGGGGGGTGTCTTTACTTGCTATGCAAACTGCAACACTCTATAAGTGGTCTTTTACAGAATTAAGATTACACACATGTTTTTGTGGCCACACCACTGGAATGAGTTACCCCTGTATTGAGTGAGCCCAGTAATATGTGATTGACAAAAGCATCTTCCAGAAGGGCATTCATTCTTGATCTGAAGACATCAAAATGAATAATTCACATTGTGGACTATCTTGTGGGTTTTTAAGATGAGATGAAAAGTTAGAGACATGTTTGTAAAGTGGAATAAAAGAAGTCACTCAGAATGCCAAGTGAGCCTAAAAGACAATAGAATTAATGTGGGTAGATCCCCATGGCCAGGTCAACAGCTGAGAGTGGAAGATAGCTCCCTGCTGAGAATGTACGACACTCTTTACAGCTAGTAGAGAATCTGTCTCACTTGTATCAGATTTTGGTAGAATTTTAAGAACAGCTTTGGCTGTCTTGATTTCAGTCTCTTATTTGGGGCAGCAGTTGGAAATGGGGTGTTTTTTGTTTTTGTTTGTGTTTTGTTTTTTTTAACCACCAAAAAGTTTTGAAGTCAATCCATGTCATCCACTTGACTACCTGGGAGTGTTGATCTGTGTATTGTCTTCTTACCTTTAATATACCCATTGTATGTGCACGTCTATATGCATTATTCAGTTCTCTTGATATAAAAGTGCTTTTTTCAGATTGGTTGAGTCACTTATTTTCTGAGCCCTGATTCTCTAAGGCCCTGAATTGATGTAATTTATCCCAGTATATATCAGACCCCAAACAGTCATGATTATCTTAAAGACCATGACATTAAAGAACAAAACATACCACACACATATTGGGTTCTTTTTATATTTCTTCTGGCTTTTGAGTCTATAGGGTTCATAGTTTTCACTATCTTTCCTTTAAGTGACACCTGCGAATGTCACTGCTCCTGGACTCATGATAAAATTGTGTAAATTGGCAATGTTGGTATGTATAAGTATCTTAAAATTTGTGAATTCTGAACAGAGTGGATTGTTTGGTAATCACTTCCAGATGGCTATTATTACAATGCCTCCTACCATTTTTACTTCAATTAATACATAGGTCATTACTTAAAAAACACAAACAAACAAACAAAAAAACCTTAATTTTTTTAGGGTCCAAAGCCAGTCATTCAGAAATGAAGAAATACCAGTTTTATGATTGCTTCTGTAACTTCATTAGGTCCCACAGCTGTGCACATCCATTACGACTAGGACCCTACCAAATTCACGGTCCATTTTGATCAATTTCATGGTCATATGATTTTAAAAATGGTAAACTTCATGACTTCAGCTATTTAAATCTGAAATATCATGGCGGTGTAATTGTAGGGGTCCTGACCCAAAAAGGAGTTGTGTGTGGAGGGGTGGGATCTCAAGGTTATTATGGGGGGGTTGCAGTACTGCTACCCTTACTTCTGTGCTGCTGCTGACGGCGGCGCTGCCTTCAGAGCTGGGCGGCTGGTAAGTGGCGGCTGCAGGCTGGGAGCCCAGCTCTGAAGGCAGTGCTGCCGCCAGCAGCAGCACAGAAGTAAGGATGGAATAGTATGGTATTGTCACCCTTCCTTCTGCACTGCTGCTGGCAGGGCGCTGCCTTCAGTGCTGGGCATCTAGCCAACAGCCATCGCTCTTTGGCCACCCAGCTCTGAAGGCAGTGTAGAAGTAAGAGTGGCAATACTGTGACACCCCCCATTACCCCTGCAACTCCCTTTTGGCTGGGGACCTCCAAATTGAGAGGTCTTCTCTGTGAAATCTGTATAGCATAGGGTAAAAGCACACAAAAGACCCAATTTCACGGTCCGTGACATGTTTTTCGTGGCCGTGAATTTGGTAGGGCCCGAACTATGACAGTCTTTGGTTCCATGATCACATACTGTGTTTTCCATAGGACCAGTGCCTTCGTGATTGCAGAGGATAGATGTACGGTGGGGTGGGTAGTGGAACTGAGAGTGCATGGGCAACCATAAATCTGGTATTTCCAAACATTCAAAGTGCTTGATCTTTCAACTTAAACTTTTAACATTTTTTTTTTGTATGTAATTGGTATACAACTATTCATTGGAGATGCATTGGGCAAAACAGGTGTGAAGACAATTGCATCTCTATCAGAAGTTAATGTGATTGTGGTTTTAGAAAGGTAGGTTATGTAGAATGGGAGTAACATGGTTTTTAATAATTACTTTACAGTTGTAGTTACGTTACATGAGAAATTAACAGCTGATTAGAGTATCATCGTCATCATCATGATCATATTCCTATTATGCCTCTGGCATTTAGGGCAGTGACGAAGCTCCTCCACTCCTGTCCGTTTCTGGCAAGTCTTTCAATGGTTCCCTAGCTATGCCCCAGGTTTTTCAGCTCGGCTTCCATAGCTCTTCGCCATGTTTTTTTCGGGTGGCCTCGTTTTCGCTTGCCTACAGGTGTCCATCTTATTGCTACTCTGGTGATGGAATCAGTTTCCATCCGAAGCATGTGACCGATCCATCTCCAATGTCTCCTGGTAATGATGGTGCTCAGATCCTCTTGGCTGCATTGTGTCAATAGATCTTGTTTTGAGATTGTTCTGGGCCAGAAGATACAGAGGATTTTTCTGAGGCGGGTTGTATGGAATGAAGACCATTTGGACATGTCACACTTTTTCATTCTGCATTATAAAGTAGCGTTGAAAGTATGCAGATCTAAATCTTGAGTTTGGTTTTGGTGTTGTATTTTGATGACTTGTATTTAAGCTCCTGAAGGTGTTCCTGGCTTTATTGATTTTGTTCTGGATGTCCTGGTTTGTTCCACCGTCCTGACTGATGGTGCTGCCCAAGTTTGTGAATGTTTCTACGTTGGTGAGAACATAATCCTCTAGCTGTATTGGTGATGGTGAGGTGGTATTAAAGGTCATGATATCTGTCTTCTTGCGGTTGATTTTCAGTCCAATTTGCTGGCTGAATGCATTAATCGAGTTTTTTTCTTGTATATGGTGTTGGGTATGTGAAAGGAGAGCGATAGAATAGCTAGATGATTAGAGTAGCTAGATACTTAATATATTTCAAAGGTAACAAATCTCAATAAAGGTTTCAGAGTAGCAGCCGTGTTAGTCTGTATCCGCAAAAAGAACAGGAGTACTTGTGGCACCTTAGAGACTAACAAATTTATTAGAGCATAAGCTTTCGTGGACCTCAGCCCACTTCTTCGGCTATAGATATCGGATAAAGAATCCGTTCCATCCGAAGTGTGTGTTGTTTTTTTTATGCCTTTTAGAAAACAACCTTACAGATAATTAAAACAAAGCTGTTAGTCAAATACTTGTTTTTGTTGCAATAAATAAAATATGTCCTCTTGAAACAATTTGCTGGAAAGAAATTTAATTTTAAGAATAACTTCGAGCTCCCTTTGTTATAAATTTCTGTACTTGTGGAATACCAGGGTTTGGTGTTAATATCGGAGAAATGTCAACAATTCCAAGGGTAAGATGTGCATTTGTCAATATGCACTATTGATTGAGATTAACATTATTAAGTCTATTTCAGTTTTGAGCATTTGAAATTATTTCTCTTTTTAAACTTGTTTTACACCTTTCAAGTCTTACATATGAAACAATAT
Organism: Trachemys scripta elegans; assembly: GCF_013100865.1. NCBI lineage: Eukaryota > Metazoa > Chordata > Testudines > Emydidae > Trachemys > Trachemys scripta. The sequence continues at coordinate 36,035,385 of NC_048306.1, forward strand.
TTTGGTTATGTATTAGTTTTTCAAGATTCATTTTAATATAGTTGTGTGTGTATTTTTGAGCTCAAATATTTTCATTTGTAGTTCTTGTATTTTACTTTTTATCTGCTCCCAGAATGCTAGTTAAGTCTTCTTTTGGTTGAAGCAAAACCATTAAAATTAAAGTAATGCTTTTGATAAATTTACTTTGGTTCACATACCTTAAATATATAACGTCAGTGTCACCCAAACTGTTTACACACAGAAGTAATTCTATGTGGAGAAGTATTATTTTTCATGCAGTTTGTGCAAACTTTTTGACCAAGTTTATCTAGCAGATAAGGAGGCCATTAGGGTTTAGGAAGCCATTATACTTCCAATTATTTCAAAGTGATATATTTAAACTTAAATCATACAGTTCTAGACTAGATTCTAATTTAAGTAGTTGACAAAAACCTACTAAAATCAATTTGTAAAATGATACTTTTTGGTAAGAAAAATTATGATTATAGCAAAGAGGGATAGCTAAGCAGGACTGGCTGAAGTAATGACAAAGGAGTTCATAATCATGTCTCGTACAGAAAAGGTTAGGGCAAAGTTTTGCATGTCACGTGAAATGGGTATAATTTACAGTAAAAATATACTTGTACCATATACATTTTTCCTTCACACATTACAAATGTATAGTCCCTTGATTTCAGATTCCTATACATATTACCAGTAATTATGGGATATTCACGTTTTATTTTTCCTAAAAGCAAACTTGGTTAATTAATCCTACCTGCCATTTCTATGTATGCAAGAAATTGTTCCTTCTTGCTGAAGAGTGGAAAATCAATAAAAGCCCATTGTAGCTGTTGACTCATGACTTTGAGTAGAAACCCTCTTCATGACCTATTCAAACAAAGATGACAGCAATTTAAGTGCTAGTGAATGTTTTGATGATAGTGTTTGAAAACAGTCCTTTCCCTGTACTGTATGCGTTTGGAACTTTAAAAGCCAAAGTAATACATAATACAGCATCGGTGGTCTTAAAAAATTGTGCTCTTCCACCCCCCCCCCCCCCAGTACTGAATGGTTGACATGTAAGTGTTTTGAAACATAAAGTCTCACTATCTTTCTATTGTTTGAACTTGGGGGGAGCGATAGCTCAGTGGTTTGAGCATTGGTCTGCTAAACTCAGGGTTGTGAGTTCAATCCTTGAGGGGGCCATTTAGGGATCTGGGGCGCAAAACAAACAAACAAACTTGTCAGGGACAGTACTTGGTCCTGCTAGTGAAGGCAGGGGACTGGACTTGATGACCTTTCAAGGTCCCTTCCAGTTCTATGAGATAGGTATATCTCCATATATTATTATTTAGATTTCTTTATTTATGTCATACAAATCAGACAAATTACATATATCCGGCATGTTGCAACTCGAAACTCTCTCTGTGGATGCTCTACTGGCTTCCATGCTCAACCTACACCTGGAGTCCGACATGCTCTTTGCTTGCTGGGTCTGAATAGAGTTTAAGCACTGTCTTGAAGACTCCAGGCTTCTATATACACAATCGAGGTTCCAGGCGCTATGTGACACCTCTTTTGGCAGTGGGAACCCTGCAGTCCAATTGCATAAGTCCTTAAATTAGTGTCTGCTCTCCCAACCCTCCCCAGTAGCTGTTGCATGCTCTTAAGGATTCGGTGAAGCTGTGACTCCTTTGGTTTAGTTTCCCTCTTTGGGGAATATCTAACAGTGTAAACAAGCTACACACAGATTCCACACAGGGATTGCTAAACATGCACACACTTGACTCATGTAGAAAACATAAGAGTCTTATAGATCGCTGCAAACAAAATAAATATTGTGTATGCAAAACCCTCCCTCTGGGGTACTTGCCACTCCAAGAGCCCTTTGGGTTTTGACCAGTCTTTTCAGGGTCCTGAGAGAGAGAGCTTTACTAAGAGCAGACCTTGTCTTTTAATAACTTCCAATCCCTGTTGTCATGTGACCCTCAGCTTCAGTCTCCCTCAGGTGATCCAGGTCGCCCATCAGGCTTGGTTATCACCCATCTGAATTCCAGACTAGAAAAACTACTTCTTGTGGTATGACCACCCTTTGGCATCAACATCTCTTGGAATTCCAGTGCAAGATACAGGCAAAAAGGAAACAGGGAATTGACAGTACGTTCTCAGAACCAAAATAATGTTCACAAAGCAAAATGACACAGACACACATACCATGTCTTCTCATCTATATGTTGAATAAATTCACTAATTCACATGTAATGCCCTAGAGACTTCAAATGCTCTATTTAGGCATCCATAATGCTATGGAATAGTATATACCATTTGTACTTGTTATCCCCTTTTAGAAAGCACTTATTCAGCATTAATCATTCTGAAGTCACGTGTTTAGTGGCACATTAGGCCTTGAAATGTCTCTGTGTGCGTGCCATAACAGCAAATATTCTTCTAAACCCCATGTTGTGGAGCGTTGCTATCATTTGTTTAGAAACGAGTGTATGCTTTGTTGGCTTGCTTATTTCCTCCTCAAACATACCAAGAATCTCACCTAAAAACAGAAGAACTTTTTCAAAATAAAACAAAGACAGTAAAAGCTTTGTTATTTGGCATGTTGAAGGGATGGGGGATGCCAGGTAGTCAAAAATTCCAGTTAACTAAGAGTTATACTAACCAATGGAATATCAATTTTTAAAGAATTGGAATTCAATAAAAGAATAAAATGTAAAATAGTATACAGGTACTCACCAGTTGAGTAGTAGTACTGCACTGCAGAGTGGTTGCTTTCTTGATTCACTTAGGAGAATACAGGTAAAATTTTCTATGTAGTAGGTTATCTAATGACACTACATATCACTATGGGCAGCACATGGCATACACCCAGATCACTAAAAATATACTTAACACTAAAACTATACTGAACATATTTTAATCTTTCTTTGATGGTTCAAAATGGCACTTCAGGATCTTTTAGTGCCTCAGTGTCATTGTTATCAACATCAGTTATCATTGTAGATGTAGAAGGCATAGGAGATTGGGCTGAATCTGTAATGGCCTTATGACACACCCTGGGAGCTCCCTTCCCATGGTGTGATTTTAGAATAAATCCCTGATATCAGCTTGCTTCCTTGTCTTCTGCCGCTTTTGCATAAAAGTAGAGTGCAGAATGTGCAATGGCATAACCTTCTGGGCAGTATACTAGTCTCTGTCACGAGATTGAAGATTTGTATTGGGAGGTATCAGAAATGCCAGCTAATAGAGCTTTCTGGTTGATAAAGTGCCGGATAACACAGCTTTTACTGTATATTGATAAAGCAATAGAAATGCAGGGCTGGAAGGGAGCTCAGAAGGTCATTAGCTCATTCCCTCCACAATGAAGCAGGACCAAGTATACCTAGAGTATCCCTGACAGGTGTTTATCTAATCTTACCTGGTCTTAAAAGCCTCCAGTGACCAGGATTCAACAGCAAAACCTAACCTATTCCAGTACTTCATCTTTCCAACTATAAGATAGTTTACTTAATTTATCACCAAAATCTCCCTTCCTGTAGATTAAACTGATTACCATATATACTCAATCATAAGCCGGTTTGTTTATAAGCTTTCCCCCCTCCCCCACCCAAGATGGATAGTAAAAATGGAAATTTTTATGACCCATTCATAAGCCGATCCTATAATTCAGGGGTTGGCAAACTTTGGCTTCTGGGCCATCAGGATAAGTCGCTGGTGGGCCGAGACGGTTTGTTTACCTCGAGCGTCCACAGGCACGGAGGTAAACCTAAGTAAACAAAGTGTACCAGCCCGCCAGCTGCTTACCCTGATGGGCCGGTACAGCAACTGGTGGGGACATTTTTGTGGGGGAGGGAGCTGGGGGTCAGGGGAGTAACCCCTGTGATCACTCCCCAAATAACCCCCATCCCATCCCTTCCCACCTTAGTTGGGGCTGGCCAGGGAAGGATGTCTCTGACCTGGCTGCAGCCTGCTCCAGCTGGCCAGACCGGGCAGCACGGCTGCAGCTGGCCAGCCCCAGAGCTGCAGCTGCTTCGGAGGCTGGGGAGAGAGCAGCGTGGCCAGAAGCGGAGAGACTCTGGCCCCGCCTCTTCCCTTCTGGCTCTGCTGGCTGTGCTGCCTCTCCTTGTCCCACCTCTCCATAAGGTGGGACAAGGGCACCTTAAGCTGTTCATAAGCTGATCCCCTTCTCTTTTTTACTAAAAAAAAATTTGGCTTATGAATGAGTATATACAGTATTTCTTGTTTGGACTATCTTAACAATATTGTTAGCACAGTTACTAGCATAATCTGATCAGTATAGACTGATTTTTTATAGATGATCACGTTGCAAAAGGGTGATAAATATTACCTAGAAGAGTACTATACTATATAGGTGGGCTAGCTTGGTTCTTAGATGCCATGCTGGTCAGAGAAATCATTATGTACCACTTGAAAAAAAAAATTGTTGTTGACATGATTGGTAAGTTCCTTTTATGAAGTAGCTTTCTGTGGGAGAAATTATTTTGTAAGGTTTCCTTCAAATGTATTTGGGCATTGTATTAAGTCAAGCTCTGGAAAGAGGAAGCTGTAAAGAGGAATAAAAGACTACAGCTGCTTATTTCTTTTGATAAGTACAATAGAACCTCAGAGTTACGAACACCTTGGAAATGGAGGTTGTTCGTAACTCTGAAATGTTCATAACTAAAACCAAAACGTTATGGCAGTTCTTTCAAAAGTATACAACTGAACATTGGCTTAATACAGCTTTGAAATTTTACTATGCAGAAGAAAAAAGCTGTTTTCCCTTCTCTCTCTTTTTTTTTAGTAATTTACATATAACACAGTACTGTACTGTATTTACTTTTTTGGGGGGGAGGGGGGGGACGGAGTCTTTGCTGCTGCCTGATTGTGTACTTTGGGTTCCAAATGAGGTGTGTAGATGACTGTTCAGTTCGTAACTCTGGAGTTTCTTACTCTGAGGTTCAACTGTAGTTGTGACCTCAGTATTAAAAGAATACTCTATTTGCTACTGTGCTCTGGATTCTCCCTATCATACCGGATGAGGAATATCAGCCTTCCGTTGGCCAGGGGCCAAAACAGACTCCTGCACAAGGTACCCTGTACCACTTAAGCTTTTCACATACAGTTTAAATGGGGTTTAAGAAGTGCATGATATGCAGTCTGCACTAGGATAAAACTCGATCCTAAATTGGTGAATATCTTCATCCAGATAGTCAATCATGTGTATTAGTACAAATGACTGTTACTTGATTTATTTCATCTTAAGTTTACAGAGAAGCAATAACCTAGGTACATATAGTAAACACACCTTGTTACCTGAATCAAATTACAAGGTGCTAACTAAAAAATAAACAGAAATCAGAATGAGGTGAAGTGGCATTAAGGTACAATGGAAACAACTGAGGAACAATGTCTTTGTAGAGTCTTAAAATGCTTCTGTTTCAGAATATCATCAGAAGTAATCCGATATTCAGTTTGTACCCTATAAGCATTTATGAATTTCAGAATAAGAAATAAAGTAGTGCACAATGAAGTGCTTTACCTTGGTAGTACAGTATATGCTAACCTAAACCCTTGCTAAGTGCCATGAATTGCCCTATTTCATTTTATTTTTTTAAGGAATAACATGTCCTGATTATAATAGCACGCAGTTATTGGACTGGACTGTTTACATGAGATATCAGTGTGTTTTCTTGTGTGGTTCTCAAATCACAGTTTCCCTCTCCGAGGAAAGGGTGTTTCTGACAGACAGTTTGACAGTAATCTTGAAGAATGATCAAATTACCTTTTCTAATGCTATGCTGCTATATCTCTTGTCAGATTATAATAATATAATGACATATATAGCACTAAAGCTAGAATGTTAGTCATTTATAAAATAATGATAAAAATCTTTTTGAATATAAGCAGAGAAAGATGAATATTCATATCTAATAAAATTGCATCAAATATATTGCATATATCTAGCAGGCAGACATCACCTGTGATCCCTTAACAGATACCCCAGTACTGCTTAGGTGATGGTGTAATCTCAGTGGAGTACTCACTTAATGCCAATTTAAGAGTGTCTTGTTAAATGTGGATGGCAAAGGAAAATGACTAAAATGTATTGGAGGGAGGGAGCCTTAGCCTTGTTGCTAAGCCACAGGGCTGATGCTAAGGAAACCTGTCTAGTGTTTTTTGGTTTGGCAATAGATGGCCAAGAACATAGAGAAGTCATTGTGCCTTACTTGACGCATTTGAAAACTGGCATAATGCTTGGCTAACTCACAGGTCAAATTAGTTGGAGGTCCACAGATGAAAAGGTTATATAATTTGACTGTATCGTTGCTCTTTTCACTAATAGAGTTCACGGTAGTTGTTTACTTGATAACACCTAAAAGTATGAATAATAAGGAATGGACAACTAAATGTGCCCTGTATTGTCATTAGGTATGGCTGTGTACGATCTGCAATATTACACAAAGGAAAATGAAATTCTACTTTTCCTGCAGGAAATGAATCATCTGTGCTCTTAGTACTAACAAGGGAAGAAAGGCGTTAAGTAGAGCTTAATAGGCTTTCAAAGGTATTAACAGGAAATTTCGCTGTTGGCTGCCATAACACAGCTTGCCATGTTTCTCCTGAAACAGGTGTGCTTGACTAGCCAGTGTACTGAGCTTTGTTACAAAGTCATTCAAAATTGTAGCTGGACCGTCCATTATCTTAGCAGAAGATAACCTCACTCCGCACACAGGCCCTGGAAATGTCACGAGGAGTGGATACTTTAATATAAGCAAAAGGTACTAGTCACATCTGTCATACCTGCCCACTGAAATCTAATGTGAAAGGTTGTATGCCGGACTTCACAGCCTAATGACAGGTTTATCTAAATAATCAATCCATGTCTTGAAATGAGAAGCACCGAAACTCTTTACTTGGAGTGAGAAGGGAGCAACTATAAAACCAAATGGTTTTGGTTAGTGAGATGGTTCCTTTTGTGTGGTAATGTGGAGGATTTACTTTGATGAATCATGCAATATTCACAAATGCTTGAGTACCACTCAAATGTGTATAAACAGTGTACATGGGCAATATAAGGCATTCAGCCCCTGTTGTAGCTTGGCTCATACATGACCAGGCAGTTCCATAGGTTGATACCAATTGAAGAGCATGAGGTGCTCCTTAAAAGGAATAACAAAGCCTTTCTTCTAAAGAAATAATTCATCAGTTCAATGTCTAAGTAATCAAATTGTAGGGCATAGACCACAAGTATTCAATAGATGCAGCCTCCATGAAAACACATATTTGCCATTCTTCGTGTTTCACTGAGTAGGTTTGCATATATTTTCCTAATTACAGTATTGTCTTCTGAACTGTTTAAAACTGTTCTTTTTGAAAAGCAGATATAGAGTTCTAGTGGGAAGTATTAAAACATGTTTTAAAAGGAGTCACATTTATGTGGTAAATTCTGGTATGTTTTAAAAAAATAGACAATTCAGATGTTACTTTGAAGCAACCTATATTGACCATGAAATGCATACTGTACATCACAAGAAATTATTTTAGCATGCCTCACTTATTGGAATAGCAGAGGGCAGCTGTCACATAAGACCAATAACCAAAATATACAAAAGGAGTCTTAAGCCGCAAGAAAATAAGATGACTTCAGTGACAGTGCAGACCGTATCTACCAACATGAGCATATATATAATGATCAGAAAGTGTGTGTGTGTGTGTGTGTGTGTGTGTGTGTATATATATAATATATATATTCCTCACTGCTTTCCAAGTGTATAAAAATACTGTGTATATAGACATATATAATTTAGAATGCTTAGCCCATAAAATTGTTAATGCAATATAAATCTCTTCACATATACACATGTTGTACAGCATGGTTGGAATCCTCTTGTTAATATTTATAAAAAAAGAAATCATGTGAAAGACAAAACCAGATTGTGTTTAGAGAGATTGCTCTAACAAAAATATGTGCTATCTGAATAGTTAAGTGTCCTTGAATGGCAGCAGATAGATATTCTATCTGAATGCAAAGTAGAAGTGTTCATCAAATGTGCTCAATATTAAAATAATTTCTACCTCAATAGATTCTATCAAGCTCAGTAACATTCTTCCATGCTAAAATGTCCTACAGGTCACTAGCTGCAATTAGTGTTGCAAAGCTACCTGGATAGGTCGTAGAACTAAAGCCAAGTGTACAGCTGCTTATTGTCTTGTAACCATGCAAACAAAATTAAAATGACTCACTGTTTTCACTAGTGTTATATAATTAACTTTTTCTAAGTTGCAGTTGTCAAGGCTGATTCCCCCCTCTGGCACTTTGAGTGCAGAAGGTGGGGTGGCCTGCAAGGATTCTAAAAATTAATACTGGCCACTGTAGGCTGGTATTAAACTTCCAAAGTTACAGCTTTTCTCTGACCTTGGATGTGTAGATGCTGCCACCTAAGTGCAAACCCTCCTCCCCACCTTTTGAGAACCCAAGGAATTCCTTCCTTTGGGGTACCCTTAAGCCTTTTCACTCCCCTCCGGGGAAGAGCTGAGAAAGGGAAAAAAAAGGAAATCAGCTTTTGCCACCAGCTAATTAAACAACATATGCACAAACTGCTTAGGACATGAACCTCAATCCTGTTCTTTAAAAAAGTAAATTTTATTAAAAACAGAAAGAAAATACGTATGGAACTTAGGCTTTTTGCTAGGTCTTAAAAAAACAGTTACGAAAATTAAGCATCAAGATAGCTGTCTTGAGGTTCAGCTTAAAGGTTACAAGCAAAACAAAATGATTTGGGGTTAGTACAGAGGAGTCCACAAGCCAATAAGGGGCGGGGGGAGATGCACCTAATTGCATCTTCCTAGGTGTTCCCTGATCTGCTTACATATTTGGGGGTTTCAAATAAGTAGTCTTAAGAAAAATCATCAGATCATACTTAATCTGACTTTAAGCTTCCTACAGCCCTGTTCCTGCTGTATCTCTCCCCTCTGGAGAACAACAGAACGACAAAGGGAAGTTTTCCCCCAATTTTAAAAAGTTCTAGCCTTTCCATTGGCTCTTTTGGTCAGGTGCCCACTCAATTCCCTTTACCTGTGTATGCAGTCAGACTTTTTAACCCTTTACAGGTAAAGCAAGTAGAGAGCACCTACCTAGAGGGATTCTATAGCTAACTAACTGGTTGGGTGTCCACAAAAGGGAGCTACCCCCCTCTCATTTATCATAGTGTTTTAGCCAAGAATTGCATGGTTTAATTGTATTTTTTTCCTTCAGTAGAGGAAATAGAATATGTAAGATAAAGTAATTATTGTGGGGGGTATGGAGACTGTCATCAAAGATGGTAGTATCTGATAGACTGAGCTCGGAAAGAAAGATTGATGTTGAAGTAATCAATGTTTCTCATGTTGAGGGATCAGTTGTGAAGGAGTTGATAATTTATGAAACACAAGAATCATTGTTTAAAATCAATGTCAGTAGGCAGACAAAAACAGTATGTCAAATGCCAATGGTGGTCTCTCCAGCCTTCCTAACTTCGTTAGCACCCGTAGCCTCTAAATGAGTTGAGTTGATAGTTCTGTGCTAAACAACAGTGTTGTTAGTGAGTGAGTCCGGCTCCTATGCTGCTACGTTTTAAAGATAAACAGGGTGAAAGATACTGTTAGCACTTTTTAGGTTTGGAGGCTCTAGGAGCACACACAGAACAAAGACAGTGACCTCGGACACAGTTACAAGGAAGGCATCTTGTTTTTATTATAAGTTTTACTAAGCAGATGATTAAGGTTACAAGTACAAATGCTGAGAGAGCCCATGCAATAACCATTGCTATATTCATACTCACATACCCAAAATGATCAGAGTCTTGTGGATCTCTCGACAGGTGGTCATTGATAGAGCAGTGTGGCCTGCTGGGGTCTTTCCAATGGGGTCTTTTTATTCTATATTATGACCACATGCACCACCCTCCTCTTCCTTATTTGTACTTCCACATCCCATAAATTTTGGGGTGCCATGCTTCTCATATACTGTTCATAGTTTCCATTATTCTCCTTAATATCTCATTAACAAGGACATAAACATGTTCCCATGATAACCTGTGGTAAGAGCAAAACTTGGCATGATGTTACAATCAGGTGTCTTGTAGTCTAGACGGAACATTGTGGCATATTTTCCTGAACGTCACCTATTGGCACATTGTTTACAGTAATCTGATAACTTTACTGGCACAGGGTTATTCTTGGGTCACCTATACATGTCAAGCCTCCTTAAGACTGAGGCTTAGTATGACTAAGCTGAAATCTTACATGCCATAGCATGTAGGCCTTATAGCCTTATTTTACTTTCATACCTAATACACCCTCATTACACCTGAATACTTGTCAAATCTATACTCCTATAATCCTATCCTACTTATATCTATACCTATACTTACAACTTAAATCAGGTCATCATACATAGATTATATATGAAATAACATATGAATTAACTACAACAATAGATACACAATTAAATGATAAAATGAACTAATTGGCTGCAGACCAGATGAGCTGTATGAATACGATAGCAATGTAAGAATTCTCTAAATAGCCTTCTTGCAGCATGAAAATACAGCAAAGAGCATAGGTCAGATAACTAGTTGAATTGCAGACATAGAGCGCTTTATTGCTCATATCTGTTCCCATAGCAAGTTCCATTACAATAAAGTTTTATAGAAGGGAAAAGTCTCTTACAATATAACTTCTACATGACAAAAACTAAATTTAGTAATGTTTAGAAAGGTGCCAGCACGAATAATAAAGTTCGTACAGTACTTTTTATGTCCACCTTTTACACTAATATTCAGTATTCTTTTTCATAAAAACTGATAGATGTCAGAAATGCTTTTGTCTCAGTGGACATGTTATTTTTTATTATCTGCTGGATGTCTTGTATATATTAAAAGTATGACACAGTATAATGTGATATTGAATCTACGTGATGCATTTAGTGATATTACTATCAAATAGGAAATTCTTAGGTTGAGCCCTGTAGTTGAGCTGGAACCATGTCTTGACTTGGAGAAATGCTCCTACTGTTTAATTCAAGGCCGTTAATATGGCAACAAGCAGAAGACATATTTCAAACAAATATATTGAATTGCATTTGCTGGCATGAGTCCCATAACAAAATATTCTTTGCAAAATTAAATCTCCTGTATTTGTTTGAGCTCCTGTAATATGTCCTACAATGTGGGAGTAAGAAGGGAGAAAATGGTCATTAAAAGAGGTTTTGACAGTAGTGTGTGTATGGGGGAATTACAAAAAAAAATTCTTAACAAATGTGATAAATAGCTGTTCATTTACTTATTATTTAATGGCAAAGTATTAGAGCAATCTAGTGTAGTAAAACCTGTTAGTGCAAGGTTTATACCAGATACACCTCTACCTCGATATAACACTGTCCTCGGGAGCCAAAAAATCTTACCGCGTTATATTGAACTTGCTTTGATCCACCGGAGTGCACAGCCCCCCCCCCCCCCCCCCCCCGACCACCCCGGAGCACTGTTTTACTGCATTATATCTGAATTCATGTTATATTGGGTCGCGTTATATCAGGGTAGAGGTGTATGAGAGGAAGAAAAAAACATGTGGTTCTCAGTCCTTCTTACTCGCCCATTAATCGATCCTGTCTTTAATATATATATATGAGCTGGTTCCCCAGTTAAGCTGATAATACAATAATGTTACACAAAGCTTAAATGAATCTTGTCACCAAAACATTTCCATATGCTAATCTCAACCTTTCAGGACAGTATCAGTTGTGTATTCATTATTCTTTTGTCAAAATGTTTGCATCTAAGAGACCACCCACACACTTTGTGAAGTTATTGTCCAAGCTCCAGGTAACTTTATGAACTTGCTGTACATATCAGTAATAAAATATCATCCCTGATTGCTTTTTATCATAACTATTTTAAATATGTAGTGGTACATGATGTGAAGTGTTCCTTGTGTTGTCTAGAACTGGAAAATCACTGAATAAATATTTGCTATGAGTAAATTTCATTTTCTGGTGTTTAAATAGAACTGGATAATTACGAATTGGTTCTGAATGTCCAATGAGAATAAATTTCAGCCAATGGCTCTCTTGTGAATTGTAAACCACGTACATTCACTCTACTATCATTGGTTTCCTTGTCACCTAAGTTAAACTAACTTTTTCTGTTGCCTGATTGGATGAATGTAAGAATTGAGGGACGGGATGAAAAATTGGTTTTCCTGGATTCTTTCAGGGTCAAGCCTTGCATAAAATATTACTGCTAGAAATTAAGAGTTATGTTACAGGTTTAGATTACATGAAAGACTAAATATCTCTCCCCATTCACACAGAGTAATTGCTTGTGGCAATAGTTTGATTCCATATAGTAATAGAAAATAACTTTGAGTGATTGCTCATGTGTATTCCACAGTAGGTGTGCGTTCTCGCCACGTGCACCGGTGTTGGAAGGTTTTCCCCTAGCAGTACTGGTAGGGGAGTGCCCTAGCAATCCCTGGAGTGGTGCCTCCATGGCGCGGTATAAGGGGCGCTGCGCGCTCTCCCCTCTCCACCCTCAGTTCCTTCTTGCTGCCAGTGAAGGTGCTTCAGAACTGCTGTGCTCCAGCTTTGCTGTAGCTCATCACCAAAACTGCTTGCTTGTTCAGTGTATGGTACCTGTAATTAGTTAGTTTAGTTTAGCTAGAGCGCGCAGGCCAGGGCATGCCCTGTACCCCGGGTTTTAAGTCGTGTGACACTTGTAGGCAATCTGTGCCAGTGAGTGATCCGCAATCAGACTGTCTGTGCTGTTTGGGGGAAACCCAACTCAGCGATTGCTGCAAGATTTGCAAGTTTTTTTTATGCCTCAGACCAAGAGAGAAAGGGACATAAGGCTCTGGGCTATTCTGATGGAATCGGCGATGACCCAGGCTTGATGTCGGTGCGCGGTGACCCTTCGGTGCCATAGACTAGTCGGCACCGCTCCCCGTCCGCGGGCATGCCAGGAAGGGTAGGAAGAGGCGTTCTTCGCTGCAGCACCGGAGTAAACCCAGGACAGAGGCTAGACTTATGTCGGGCAGTCCTTGATCCCCACTGGCCTCTAGGCCTCTGACTCAAGTCAAGCGGAGTAGCCCGGGCCATTCGGAGCAGGCCTTCCCAGATGTCTGGATGTCCTCCAGACCGGAGGCCCTGCAGGCGACCCGGGATGTTTGTCCATGCCGGTACCAGGAGCACCGCCGATGTCGGCCCCGCACTCCAGAGGCAAGCCGCTGCTGGAATCTCTGCAGTCACCCCGGCTTGGTACCAGTCTCGGTCGAGGGAACATTCCCGATGCTGTTCGTCGCCCAGTGACTGTTCAGGGAAAAGTCCACGTGGATCACCCTCGATTCCCACCAGGCTGTCTGGTTGGGTTCCGTCTGACTGCGACTCTCGGCCCCACTCTGCCTTGGGGAGCGAACATCGACGGGACCGAGGCAGATGATGACAAAGGTCCTCATCTCAGAGGGGCTATCGCAGCTGGTCACGGCAAGAACGTCGACATGGTTCCCGTTCGTCATCCCGCTCCAGGACCCCGCCACGGCACCGCCTCCGCAGTCCCGGGCGTCGATCGTTGTCGTCTCACCGTCACGGGTCCGCCCGCCGGAGCCGATCGCAGAGCAGCTGTTACCGACCGTACCGGTCCTCCATGTCGGGATCACGGTTCCATGGTGGGCATTGCTCCCGGTGCCGCCACTCCTCTCGGTCCAGGGACAGTAGCAGGTGGTATGTCAGCCCGGCCTCCCTTCATAGTCGGCCATCGATCGGCCAGGCCGAACAGCTGACTCCGCCGGTGCCACAGCTGGTACAGTGGCACTGGGCCCCGTGGCCGGCCCAATGGTACCAGTGGGCATTGTGGCCCCTGACGCAGCCCCCGGTGGGGGCTCGCTTGGTGGCCGGAGCCTCAGAAGGACCATCGGCCTCCCTCTCCAGACCCCTGAGGAAAGAGTCGGTGGGACGTATATCCTCGGCACTGTGCCCAGAGACTGCCCAGGTGGTGGACCCTCCAGTGCTGGGGGACACACAAAGTATCGCGCTGGCCTCCTCGCCCTCCCCGGATGAGGCGATTGCGGCCCTTCCTCCCTCTGTTCCACAGGAGGAGTTTTGGGCCCACCAAGAACTCTTAAAAAGAGTGGCATCAAGCCTCCTCCTCCAAGCAGAAGAGATGGAGGAGCCCTCAGACTCCCTGTTTAATGTGCTGTCCTCCTCGGCACTGGGCAGGGTGGCCTTGCCTCTCCACAAAGGGGTGGCGAAAATTTCAAATGTCTTGTGGCAAACCCCGGCCTCATTGGCCCCTGTCTCTAAAAGAGCAGAATGCAAGTATTTTGTACACCTCCCTGCTCCTGACTCCCTGGTCGTCAAGTTGGTCAACCACAAGGAATGGCAGGGCCAACCAGCCCCTACCCTGAAAAATAAAGATTCAAGGAGGCTGGATTTGTTTGGAAGAAAAATTTATTAGTCCTCCAGCTTCCAGTTACGGGTGGCGAACCACCAGGTTCTTCTGGGCCGGTATGAGTTCAATCTGTGGGGCTCCCTACCCAGATTAGAGGAATCCCTCTCGGAGTTTGACAAGGAGTTCAAAGCGCTGGTGGAGGAGGGCACAGCAGCTGCCAGGGCAACCATGCAGGCAGCTTTGGATGCAGCGGACACGGCTGCGTGGTCCATGGCCTCCGCGGTGCCATGAGAAGGGCGTCACGGCTACTGCTCTCTGGGCCGTCCAGTGAGGCGCAGACCTCCCTGCAGGACCTCCTGCTTGATGGCAAAGCTCTGTTTGTGGAACAAATGGGTATAAAGCTGCATGGTCTGAAAGACTCCCGCATGACTCTCCAGACTCTGCGTATCTATGTTCCGGCTCTGGCTAAACCTAAGTTCAAGCTGCAGCAGACTCCTGCTCAGGCCACCCATTCAAAATATGAGACCACTTATAAGAAGTCATGGAACTATAAAGGCACCCACAGAGGCAGTCTCGGCATGCCCCCTAGCCTGGGTCCTCCAAGGGCAAGCAAGCGGGGAAAAGGCGGTTTTGATGGGGTGCCCTGCCAGTTCTCATTAGGGATCCACCCTCAATAAAGCTTCCCTTCTCCAATCGGTTGTGTGCTTTCCTCCCGGAGTGGTCGTGGCTGACCTCAGATCGATGGGTCCTCAACACCATCTCCTGGGGCTATACTCTCCAGTTTACTTCCTTCCCTCCCAACCGCCCCCATCCCTCCTGGGGGACCCCTCACACAAGGCTCTGCTCGAGCAGGAGGTGGGGCAGCTCCTGGGCCTAGGAGTGGTGGAAGCGGTACCAGGGGAGTTCAAAGGTAGGGGGTACTACTTCTGTTATTTCCTTATCCCGAAGGCCAGAGGGGGGCTCAGGCCTATCTTGGACCTGCGAGGCCTGAACCAGTACATGGTGAAGCTCAAGTTCCGCATGGTCTCCCTGTCCTCCATCATCCCCTCCATGGATCCCGGGGACTGCTATGCCTCCCTCGATCTGCAGGATGCCTCCTTCCGCATTCATATATTTGAGGGGCACAGATGCTTCCTCCATTTCATGGTGGGGCAGGAACACTACCAATTTACGGTCCTCTCGTTTGGCCTGTCCACTGCTCCCAGGGTGTTCACGAAATGTATGTCGGTGGTGGTGGCCTACCTCAGGCACGGGGGGGTCCAGATCTTCCCCTCTCTGGATGACTGGTCAAGGGCAACTCCCGGTTGCAGGTGCGGGATCACGTGGCGCTCCTTCTGGCACCACTTTGGGCCAGTTAGTAAACAACACCAAGTTCACGTTAGTCCCGGTAGAACGCATAGAGTATATCAGGGAGGTCCTGGACGACTTGTCTGCCAGAGCCTCCTTCTCACCGGACAGGTTCGAGACCCTGAAGGGGCTCATTGACATGATCACAAGGTTTCTGGTGACAACAGCCAGAGTGTACCTCCAGCTCTTGGGTCACATGTTGGTCTGCACGTATGTGGTCCGTCACGCCAGACCCAGGATGAGGCCCCTCCAGCTGTGGTGGGCCTCGGCGTTCACCCAGGTCAGGGATAGGATGGTCGAAAGTCCTCACGGTGCCCAAGCCAGTGATCACCTCTCTATGGTGGTAGTCCTCCCCGAGAAACATGCTCCAAGGGGTCCGTTCAGTGGCAGGGCCCCGTCGCTGGAACTGGTGTCCAACGTGTCGGACCTAGGATGGGGGGCCCAGGTGGGGAGCGTTCAGACTGAAGGTCCGTGGTCAGCTCGGGATCTGACCCTCCACATAAACGTCAAGGAGCTTAGGGCGGTACGGTTGGCGTGCATGGCCTTCTGCTCGCACCTCGTGGGCCGAGTGATCAGCGTCCTCACGGACAACACGACCTCCGATGTTCTATGTCAACAGGCAAGGTGGGGCCTGATCCTCTGCCGTGAAGTCCTCAGGCTGTGGGACTTCTGTATAGCCCACAACATCTGCCAACAGGCCTCCCATCTGCTGGGCGCCTGGAATGCATGAGCAGATGGCTTGAGCAGGGACCTCTCTCAGCACGAGTGGTCTTTCCACCCAGCGGTGATGCACAGACTTTGCCAAGTGTGGGGAACTCCCAAGATGGACCTGTTCACAACTCGGCAGAACCGTCGCTGTCTCTGGTTCTGCTTCTGGGGGGCGGGCTGGGATGGGGCGCTGTCTCCGATGCCTTCCTCCTGTCCAGGTCAAGCCAGTTTCTCTGCCTTTCCCCTGTTCCTGCTGGTCAGTAGGGTCCTGGAAAAGATAACGGCGGAGAAGGCCCGGGTCCTTTTGATTACCCCGGCATGGCCCAGGCAGCATTGGTACGGGCCCTGCGGTCGCCCCGCTGTGGCCTGGCCGTTGCTGTCCCGCCCGGACCTGCTCTCCCAGGACCAGGGCCGCCACCTCCATCCCAATCTCGCGGCACTCCACTTCACAGTGTGGCTGCTCAGTGGTTAAGTAGGGAGGAAAGGATGTGCTCGGAAGTGGTTCAGTGCGTCCCTCCACACGCCGAGCCTACTTGGCAAAATGGTCTCGGTTTTTCAGATGGGCGGATGAGCAGGGTGTTTCCCCGGCGACTGCCCCGTTCCAGCTTGTAGCCTGATTCAGTCTGGTGCCCTCGTCAGTCAAGGTGCACCTGGCAGCCATATCGGCCTTCCATCTGCCAGTGCAGGGCCACACGGTATTTTCCCATGCTATGACTGGCCGATTCCTTAAGGAGTTAGATCGTCCCGTATGTTAGGCCCCCAGTCCCGTAGTGGGACCTAAACCTGGTGTTGACCTGTCTCACGGGGCCCCTGTTTGAGCCGCTAGCCACGTGCTCCTGGTCATACCTCTCGTGGAAGGTGGCCTTCCTGGTTGCAATCACGTTGGCTAGGCGGGTCTTGGAACTCAGAGCCCTGGAACTCAGGGCCCTGGACCTCTGAGCTCCCGTACACGGTGTTTCATAAAGATAAGGTCCAGCTCTGCTCACACCCTTCGTTCCTCCCGAAGGCAGTCTCCGCCTATCACGGGTCAGGACATTTTTCTGCTAGTCCTCTGTCCAAAGCCCCATGCATCCAGTGAGGAACGCGACCTCCAGACTCTGGATGTGAGACGGCTCTGGCTTTTTACCTGGAACGGCTAAGCCATTCAGAAAGTCCTCACAACTGTTCATTGCCTCGGCCAAGTGCATGAAAGGTCATCCAATCTCCACTCACCGGCTCTCCAAGTGGATCACCTCGTGCATCCGTACCTGTTATGACCTTCCGCCACCAATTGTGAAGGCGCACTTGACTAGGGCGCAGGCCCCGTCGGCTGCCTTTTTGGCCCATGTCCCCATTCAGGACATTTGTAAGGCTGCCACGTGGTCTTCAGTTCACGTGAACAATCACTCGAAGAAAAAAAGACAGTTACCTTTGCTGTAACTGGTATTTTTCGAGATGTGTTGCTCATGTCTATTCCACATCCCGTCCTCCTTCCCCTCTGTCGGAGTTGTCTGGGAAGAAGGAACTGAGGGTGGGGGGAGCGCGCAGCACCCCTTATTCCGCTCCATGGAGGCGCCACTCCAAGAGTTGCTAGGGTGCTCCCCATGGGTACTGCTAGGGGAAAAACTTCCCGCACTGGTGCACGTGGCGAGCATGCACACCTATTGTGGAATACACATGAGTAACACATCTCAAAGAACACCAGTTACGGAAAAGGAACTGTCTGTCTTTTCTTCTTTCAGTGATTGCTCATGTGTATTCCACAATAGGTGATTCTAAGCTGTATTTGTCGGAAGTGGGAAGGAGTTCACAAACTCTTTTTTTGTGAAACAAACCACCATAAGGTATAGTTGCTTTCTGTTAAGTGCACTCAGGTCATTTCTGGTCAGTTAGCTATAGTTGTCTTTTCTATCAGGAAAGGATGATGTAGTGTGGATTTAAAATCCTATTGATACCTGGTGGAACTCTTCAAATACATTTTTAAAAGCATAGCAAAGCAAAGATTTGTACGTTGGGTATTCTCCTTTTGTTTTAATATTTTTAGACTACACAGGACAATAAATCAATGTTAGTTAGGTGTGTGTTTTCAATAGATTTGAAACATAAAATTGTTTATCCAAAAGTACATACTTACATTTAGTCTAATATTTTCTTTTTGCTGTTTTGTTACGTACTGTGATTTCTTCTTTACTTCAGAATAATTACTTTCTCTCTCTCTTTCTAAGTTGCTCTTCCTTGTTGTGGATAGATCTAAATTGCTGATGGATATGAAGGGCAACTTGCTTTGAACTAAGGATCACTGAAATATTATTTTAAGCAAACTTTTTCAACAAAACGGATGTTGGAACAGTAGCCATGAAATTAGAATACAATCCCTCTCTAAGGAAATTGTTTAAAGTTACAAATCAGTTTTGTAGGAGACTCTAAAATTTACAAATAGCAAGTGGAGAAATAAGATGACAAACTATTTTTTTTGTTTGTGAGAGACAGTTCACAACCATAAAACAATGTTCTAAAATGAGTGGGTATTTATTTGTCCAGAGCAGTTGTAGTAGTAAATTATTATGTTGATCCACAACTACATAATAAACACAGTGTGCATTTGTAATTAAAATGTACTCAAAAGAGGAGGAATGTATATAACGACTTTCCCTACCAGCCCCTCAGCTGTTGACTTTTTGCTGAAGAGTGAGGGCACTGTGGAGCCATCCCCCTCATTGGCTTCCGGCTTCTAGGATTTTTTTACAGGGGACGGGATGATTGTACAGGAACTTCTTTCATATCTTCCCTCTCTCGGCTCTTGTATTGGGGTATGTTTTTAAAAAGATGTGGGAGGGTAGATGCTCCTGAGATGAGGTGATTCTCTGTGTCCCCATTTCCCAATTACAGTAAATAGTTGGGGTGCTGTGCTACATGTGTTCCCTTTCCCTGTCATAAGTCTGTAGAACTTGAAAGTAGCAGCCTGAGTAGACAGTTACTTATCTTGAAATCAGAGCTGCTGACACAGATGATCCCTTCCCCTGTGATATAGGTTTAGCCTGTCTGGTTGGGGTTTATACTTTCTATCAAGAAGACTGTGTTAACTGGTAGGTAATATGATTGTTAGGACCCTTCTCCATTTGGCAAGAATGAGATAATCCATATATTTTCCCTGATACTCATTTTTCCCTAGACTTTTTTGGTTTATCTGGTGTAAGGGAAAGTGTGGTGGATTTGGTCATGAGTGGCCAGTTGGGGCACTATGTTTTGGTTGTAAAACCAAACAAAACTTTCTCAAGTTTGATGTAGCATGGTTGGGTGTGTAATATTTGAGGGGGGAAAGTTTTTTGTGCTGATAAACTTATGATCTTTATACTGTTTATTTTCATACATCCATTTATATTTCCACAAGGGCTATCAAACGATTAAAAAAATTAATCATGATTAATCGCACTGTAAAAGGATACCATTTATTTAAATAGTTTTGGATATTTTCTACTTTTCAAATATATTGATTTCACTTAAAACACAGAATACAAGGTGTACAGTGTTCACTTTATATTTATTTTTTATTACACATATTTGCACTGTAAAAACCAAAGAAATAGTATTTTTCAGTTCACCTAATACAAGTACAGTAGTGCAATCTCTTTATCATGAAAACTGAACTTACAAATAAGAAATTATGTACAAAACAAAAACCTGCATTCAAAAATAAAACAATGTAAAACTTTAGAGCCTACAAGTCCACTCAGTCCTACTATTTGTTCAGCCATTCGCTCAGACAAACAAGTTTATTTGCATTTGCAAAAGATAATGCTGCCCACATTTTGTTTACAGTATCACCTGAAAGTGAGACCAACCATTTGCATGGCACCGTTGTAGCTGGTGTTGCAAGATATGTACATGCCAGATGCACTAAAGATTCATATCTTCCTTCATGCTTAAACCACTATTCCAGGGGCCATGCGTCCATGCTGATGACGGGTTTTGCTCAATAACAAACCAAAGCAATGCGGACCGATGCATATTCATTTTCATCCTCGGACTCAGATGCCACCAGCAAAAGGTTGATTTTCTTTTTTTGTTGGTTCAGGTTCTGTAGTTTTCGCTTTGGAGTGTTGCTCTTTTAAGACTTCTGAAAGCATGCTTCACATCTCGTCCCTCTCAGATTTTGGAAGGCACTTCAGATTCTTAAACCTTGGGTCGAGTGCTGTAGCCGTCTTTAGAAATCTCACATTGGTACCTTCTTTGCGTTTTGTCAACTCGTAAGTGAAAGTGTTCTTAAAATGAACAACATGTGCTGGGTCATCACCTGAGACTATTATAACATGAAATATATGGGAGAATGTGGGTAAAATAGAGCCAGAGACATAAAATTCTCCCCCAAGGAGTTCAGTCACAAATTTAATTGATGCATCATCAGCATGGAAGCATGTCTTCTGGAATGGTGGCTTAAGCACGAAGGGGCATACAAATGTTTAGTATATCTGGCATGTAAATACCTTGCAATGATGGCTACAGAAGTGCCATGTGAGCGCCTGTTCTCACTTTCAGGTGACATTGTAAACGAGAAGTGGGCAGCATTATCTCCCGTAAATGTAAATAAACTTTTGTTTGCCTTAGAGATTTGCTGCAGAAGTAGTAGGACTGAGTGGATTTGTAGGCTCTAAAGTTTTACATTGTTTTGTTTTTGAGTGCAGTTATGTAACAAAAACATCTACATTTGTAAGTTGCACTTTCATGATGAAGAGATTGCACTACAGTACTTGTATGAGGTGAATTTATAAATGCCATTTTTACAGTGCAAATATTTGTAATAAAAATAACAATATAAAGTGAGCACTGTCTACTTTGTGTTGTAATTGAGATCCATATAATTGAAAATGTAGAAAAACATTCAAAATATTTAATAAATTTCAATAGGTATTCAGTTGTTTAACAGCACAATTAAAACTGTGTGATTAATCACGATTAATTTTTTTAATTGCATGAGTTAACTGCGATTAATTGACCGCCCTAATTTCCACCAATGCTAGTATGTATCCTTATTTCCTCCTATTGAAGAAAACAATATATAATTTTTAAAGCAACAGTAACTAATGAAAATATTAAAATCTGTAGTATGTTGAAGCTTCTGGAAAACAAGTGAACATTACCTGAGAGTGGAAGTTTATTTAAATAGTGTGTTTGCAGGAGGTGTCCATCAGCTTAACAATATATAGGGGTTTGTGTGCGCGCTCGCAGGCGTGTTGTTAACAGCACCAGCACCCACTTCTATTTTTATCTGTGAACTGCAGTCAGATTTGGCCATTCATATATGCATCACCACACAGTGATTACTTTGCACCTCTACTAGAGGTGCTGGTTAAGGAAATGTTAACCCTAAAGGCTCAAAAACTTAATAAGAGCAAATTAAAAGAATACAAATTGGAATTTTTCTTTTAACAGCAACAAAAAAAAATTTTTTTTTTTAGGCACTGGTGATTTTTTGTTTTGTTTCTCGAACATGTGAGTTTGAACACTGGCACTCGAAGAAAAGTCAGAATGACGTTCAGTCTTTCTTATTGTGCATTTGCTCATGAGTTTAGAGGGCTTTAAGTGTGAGTGTTTAACATTAGTGACAGCTTGTAGAAAAAAGAAAGCTACAGCTTCATGAAGAATTCCTGTTAGCTACTATGTTAAGCCTTGAAATACTTCTCTAATGGTACTGACAATTTTGTAATATGCAGCACAGTTGACAAGTGCTGCTTTTAGTGTAACCTTTAAATGTATTTTTTTATGCGTGCTGTAAGTTATATTTACTTTACCAGAGAAGTGTAGGTATGTTTGTTAGATGATGAACAATAAAGGTTTTATTTTTTTCTTGTGGTTAGTACTTTTTGCTTTTTTTGTTAATATATAATAATGACAGTTTAAATGTTTAACATTTGTGATAACTTGGTTGAGGCTGAGACTTGTGCTCATGTCCAAAGTGATAGTTTTTCTTTGAAAAATAATTAATATGGGAATCAGTAGAATAGCAGCTTTGGCAGGTAGAAAATACATTTCTTTTGGGAGGGAAAAACTGTTTATTTAAAAATTATTTTTGGGTGGCTCAATTTTTAAGAACTAAATGTACTTGAGGAATGCTAGACCTAATAGACCTAATAACTCTCACAGTGCATGGTTTGTCTACCTGATAAGTCATTTAAACATTAAATACAACTAATTAAATTAAAGGGGGGAGGGATAGCTCAATGGTTTGAGCATTGGCCTGCTAAACCCCGGGTTGCGAGTTCAATCCTTGAGGGGGCCACTTAGGGATCTGGGGCAAAAATCAGTACTTGGTCCTGCTAGTGAAGGCAGGGGACTGGACTTGATGACCTTTCAAGGTCCCTTCCAGTTCTAGGAGATAGGATATCTCCAAAAATTAACTGTATTTCCATACATTAAACAGATATTTGAGTAGTAATTACATTTTACATTCTAGGCACTGGATCATGCTTAATATATTATAAGAGAGGTTGCTTTTCCAATCAGTAGGTGGTAACAACTTCGTAAATGTTAGATATTGAGAATTCTGCTTCTCTGGGCTTTAAGTTGCCTTAAAAAAAGAGAGTTTTTACTACCTGAGTGACTCTATAAACTGTCAGATAAAACAAAACATATAAAATTGTCCAAGCAGTGACTTTTCCACATGCTATTCTCCAGTTAAAACTTGGATCTATATATATTTTTCTTTGGCTGTTCCACTGTAAATGCAGGAGTGGTAACTGCAGTCGATGTAGCTATTCCTTCAAAGATATCTGATATAACCAAACAGAATTGCTGTAACTGGAGTGATTTGACCAACGTCTAACTTGAATGGGGATTTCAATTTTAATTAAACAAAGGAATAACTGAAATCTTAGTATAGACTATTTTGTATAATAGTTCTAACCAAAAGCAATATCACTGTATGTTTAAGTTACCAAACTTAACATTAGTTCAGTTTCTCATAATAGGGGTGGGAGGGCAGTGGAGGGCAGGTGATAAAGGCACCAAAAAAGACTGTATTTTGGTCCCTGCAGCACTGTCACATCTTGAGGCAAATATAGCAGAATCTGAACCTCTGGTGCTACTCAGTGAAGCAATGTCTAACTGAATAAGGCTTATACTAATGGAAGCATTAAAGATTGTTCCATGTCTCAATAGCATAATGTCTGTGGAACACTGTTGGAATCCTTGGTGGATAGTGTGTGGAGTGGAGAGCATAATGTTGGTTCCTGATATCATTTTCAGTGTACATTAGCAGTTTTCTTTATTACACAGTTTACTATAGAACAGAAATAATAATCTTCTTTCAATCATGACAAGAACATTTAAGCACTAACTAAGTATGTGATTACAGTAATGTTCATTGTGCTAGGCACTTCCCATCCACACAGAGCTTATAACCTAAGTTTACTGGATTGACCAAGGGTGGGCAGAGGGGTATAACACATAAGCAGAATGAACAATATGATGGTAGTATGTCGTGTTAAATTCCACGGTCTTTTTGGGGGTGGGGGCTGGAGTTACTGAGGGAGAGGATACGCTAAAAACAGCAGGACAAGACAAGGGAGGGGAAAGGGGACGTTGAAGGGAGAAAGGTAGGGGGGAAAGGGCAGTGGAGAAAGGGAAGAGTATGAAGGGCAGGTGTGAATGACACTGAGGTATAGAGATTAAGGGAGGGGCCTGGAGAAACAGCAAATGAGCACTGTAGCATTACACCTTAAGGCTTAAGTCACCCATTTACTGTGACAGACTGCCTACACACCCTCTTGCTTGCAACAGAACCCTACTGTTTCTGCACATGTGCATTTCACTCTGCTTGGAGTGTTAGTTTAGCTCAGGGGTCGGCACGCGGCTCGCCAGGGTAAGCATGCTGGGTAAGCGGTTCGCCGCTCCAAGCCAATGGGGGCTGTGGGAAGCAGCGCCGGCCGAGGGATGTGCTGGCCGCGGCTTCCAGCTGCTCCCATTGGCTGGAGTGGCAAACCACGGCTCGTGGGAGCTGCGATTGGCTGGCCCGGCCTGCCAGGCTGCTTACCCTGGCGAACTGCGTGCCAGAGGTTGCCGACCCCTGGTTTAGCTTGAGCCAGGTTGGAATTCCAAACTTAACTATTGATATCTTTTGAAATAATTCTTCCTTGAAGGAGCAGGATTAGAGTGACCGGTTGACCCCCAGGTGTGCTCAAAAAACAGTTAAAAGCAGGGCTTTGGAGCTGTGCTCCAGCTCCGCTCCAGCTCTAGGCAAAAACCTGCAGCTCCACTGCTCCGGAGCTGCTCCGTGCTCCAGCTCTGGGCTCTGCTCCAAAGCTCTGGTTAAAAGAACCAGATGATTTTGTAAACAACTATTTTTAGGGAGGAGGAGGGTGTGGATTTTTCTTAGGAACTGCTTGCTGACTTGAGTAAAAATTTGGATCACTAACCTTATCCCACATATTTATGACAATTGGAGCAAATTTTGAGACAACCTGCAGGTTTTAGAGAAATTAGACTCCCAGTGAGTGAGTGACTCTCAAATATAACTGTAGGAGAGTCTGGTGCTCTGTTATAATATATTATTCCTGGGGGAATTCTGCACCACTGCTTCTGCACAGAATTTGTCTCCCACAGCTTTCTTTGCTTCACCGCAGAAAAATAACTTTCTGACTGGGAAGCGAAGGGAAGTCACAAGAGCAGTCATGCAACCCTCTTCAGCAGTATGTTTTGGGTGCCCAGGGCAGCCGACCATGAGGTAAATCACTTTGGGGCAGAGGGGCGGGACTGGGGAGAACCTGGCTGGTGGCTCCTACCCTGTGCTGGGCTCAGCTGCTAATCCCGGCTGGGCTGGATGGAGCTTCCTCTTCCCCTGCATGACATCTGGGGTTGTGTCAGACCCACTCCACCCCCCTACTTCCTGGCTGTAGGAAGCTCTGCAACCTCCCCCCCCACATGCTCCCTGCACACATCGCTCCTCAGCTGCATGGTGAGGGGTCACTGTACAGGGAGCTGCTCCTCCAGCCACCCAACCTCCGTGCATCCAGAACCCCCCCCCGACGAGCCCCACTCCCCCTGCACCTGGACCACCCCGATGAGCCACCGTACCGAGTCCCACTCCCCCAGCATCTGGACCCCACCACTGAGCCTCCCACAACCTCAAAACGAGCTCTATCCCCCCCGCACACAGACAGCCCCCACTGAGCCCCACACACCTTCACCTGGATCCCCCCTACAGAGACCTATTACTGTTGCACACAGAACCCCCGAACAAGCCCCTGTGCATGCAGATCCCCACCACACATAGATCCCACACTGAGCCACCCGCACCCAGATTGCTCCACACACAACCTTCTCAATCCGCACCTGGATCCCCCCACATTAAGCCCCTCCACACTTGGATCCTGCCTTGATGAGCCTACCTGCCCACACGTGGTGCACCTGGTATGGAGTGGCATGGCCCTGGGGTGTTTCTGGGGCAGGCCTGGTCCTTGTGCCGTGTCAGGGTTGGGTGCAGCCTCATCGCTGAGTCCATGTCCCGGGGAGAAGCTGCACAGTGATCTCCCACCTCTGTGCAGTCAGTGCTCTGTCCTTCCCACTGCCATTCTGGAGCCTCCACATTTATTTGACAAATAAAATTTGCAGAATTTTAAAATATTATGTGCAGAATTTTATTTTTAGTGCAGATTTTTTGGTGCAGAATGCCCTCAGGAGTAAATGTACTTTAAAGGCATGATTGTGTTCAGTGAAGGTTCTGAGAAATAAGATATCTTATACCAGGAAACCAACTTAGGACTCTCAACTCATAAGAAATTAACTGTCCACCTGAAAATTTAAAAACTACGTCAATACTTGTGTTTGTCTGTGTCCTTAAAATTCACACTTGGTTATTTCTGAAACATTATTGAAGTGAATTTTTCATTGATTTTTTGATAGCAAGTTGTGAGTTATCCTCAAGTTAATTGTAATTAAGTCTTCACTTAAACTAGAGTAAAAATACTTAGGGCCAACTTCAGTCAGGATGAGTTTGGCCTATGGTGTTAAATTAAAATGTGTAGAAGTTACCCCATCTCAGATTAAAAAAGTTAATTTGTGTAAGACTGCTTCTTCTTCGAGTGCTGTCCCTGTGGGTGCTCCGCTCTAGTTGATGGTGTGTCCTGGCACTGTTGATCAGAGATCTTTGGTAGCAGTGCCTGGCGGGGACGCACGCGCTCAGCTGCTGTCTCGCGTTGTCGTTAGGGTCTGCCTGAGCGCGCGCATCCTGCACCCACCTCAGTTCCTTCTCAACCATCCTCAGCTGAAGACGGGACTCGGGGAAGTGCTCATCTCTTCCCTGGTTACTGTAGGAAATAAGTAGAGGAAAATAGAAATAGTTAGCTTGCCATTTCCCAGTTCTCCCTTTCCTTTAGCATAGTTCGTTAGTTTAAAAAATCCCGCCCCCCCCCAATTAGTCTCTTGTTGAGATTTCCCTTGCCGCTCATTCTTTCATTATACTGAGGTCACCAGGATTTAAGAAATGTGGCTCCTGCAAGGAGTCTCTGCCACGGTCTGACGGGCACTCACTCTGCGTTAAATGCCTTGGCGAGACACACATCCCTGCGAAGTGTCTTCACTGCACCAACTTAAAAACTAGAGCTTGCCGTGACAGAGACTTGCGGCTAAAAATGCTCCTCATGGAGAAAGCTCTGCAGCCGCCTACAGAGAAGGGCAGTAAACCTTTTTCCTCATGCTCCGCTGCCAAGTCAGAACTGACTGGGAGCATGGCTTCACCCTCTCACGCGAAGAGGTAGGAAGCCTTAAGGTCTCCTCTCAGAGACACTCAAAAGGGTAAAGGCTCTCCCTCAGGGTCTTTACCCTTGGTGCTGTCAGCACTGAGAGCAGGCAACTCTGACTGCCCGTGCACTTCAGAAGCAACTCACCTGGGGCTCAAAAGCAGGGACCCAACTTCCCGCAGCGGGAAGCTCTCCTCGGCACCAGTCCCCTGGCACAGACAATGGACCCAACACCGGCAATGCGTTCTACCCCGGTGCCTGCCTGCAGGGTGACCAGATGTCCCAATATTTAACCATTTGTCCTGCATCCCCATCAATGTAAATTCTGGTACAAGCACTGCAAGCTCAGTATATCAGCTGACCTGCAGTTCTTCTCCCCATTCCCACCATTTTGGTCGTACATGCATGTTTTGAGGGGAGTGGGAGGTGGGAAGAGGAAGGAGGGTTACTCGAGAGGTAACAATTCCCTCCTAATCAATTTCAAATTAAGGAATAAAGCTTTTTGTTCCGCTATCTTTGGTACAGTGTGACGCACACTAATTGCTAGCTTTTGTCTCTGCATTATTTTTTAAAGATCAGACGGGTATACTAGTAACTTTAATTAATCTTACACAGAGCAGTTAATTAAAATTTGTATCATCCGTCCATTTTCTACTTGTTCCCTATGTTCTATATCACAACAGGATTTTATTAATCCACATATTGCAATAAAACTCTTAAATAATTACAGCTACACTTAAATCACTGTTCATAGATAGGTTTTATAGTACAATACATATTTTCAGAAGGGGTTTCACTGATTTGCCATGTGGATCCTTAAAGTGACTGAAGTTGAGAAGCTGGAAGAATTGGGGGCTGGGGGGAGGGAGAAGACTCCCATCTTAAATCTTTTAAATTTTGAAATCGTTTTCCCCTATGCATAGCCCCAAAGAACTTGTTGATAGCTGCAGATAAATATCTTATCAAATAGATGGAAAGCTGCTTGGCTGAGTCATTGAAAGTTTTGCAATAACAGGGATTATGGAGGCTCCTGGTAGCATCTCCAATGTTGGTGTTGCAGTCTAAATGGGTTTACAATAGAGCAGAAGTTGCTGGTTTACTCTAAAAACAAGTATCCAGTGTGGAATTTGTTCTTACTCTGAATTTTCTACCTACTTGCTTTGTTTTTTTTCTTGAACATTTTATTATTAGGACGTTGTTGAAATTGGGCTCTGGATGAACATTTGGCCATGGAACTCCTGCTTCATGTCAGTGACTGAAACATGGTTTTTTGAAGGCTATTTATATACAAATCAGAGGTGCATTCTGAAAGATAACTTGCAATCGATAGGGGTTTTTAATACTTATTTAGGGTCCTGTTTTGCAACTATTAACGTTATAGCTGAAAGTCTCTGTCGCACATCCAAAGCTGGCTGATGAGCTTGTACGTGAAATCTTGTGCAATACAGAACCTTCTCCAGTAGGAGCTATATTTTTTTTCTCCTTTTTTACTTCCAGTGTTGAGAACTTACATAGTTGCTGACAGAAAAAGTCATAAACAGTTTCACTTCTAATTGTCCCTTTCATTCAAACCCCATCTTCACTTAATTTAAAACAAACAGTTTTGTTGCAGTTAGGTTTGCCACATGTAAGAAACCTGACAAAAAAAGCAATGAAATAATCATTCAAATTGAGTCACGTGACATCACATACCTTCTTCAGCACAAGCACAAACTTCACCATTACTGCAGCTACCATACCCCACAGACCAGGCACCAGAACCTTAACTCTAGGGATTTCAGTAATCCAAAACACCTTTTAGCCATCTCTTAACGCATCCTCCCCCCCACCCCCCAAAGTCTCCTAACATAGCTAAGTACTACACCAATTGTCCATAAGTAATAGGGTTGGAAGGGGAAAATAATCTTGGGTGCATGCATAATTGAATAGATTGCAGGGGAGATTGGGTTGCGGTATATGGTCTGTGGTGCATGTGGTGATAATGTGTATAGTTGTGGGTGGAGGAATAGAAGACACGTGCTATTGGGTGGCTAAAACTTTCATTTAGTTACCTTGCTTTTGACTTGTTTGTGTGTATATATTAACATTTATTTTAAAACATATTAAAATTGTTAATGTACTAAGGTCAAGCACGTGCGTTAGGTAATGCATGTGCTGCCTTTCTTTGGCATTAAGATAGTCTGACATATCTGCCTTGTTCCCTCTGCAGGGTGGAACTTGCTCAAGCAATAAATCAGAATTGTATAGTGAAGGCAACTCTCTTCTGTAGGATCAATCTCATTTGTTGCAGATGTATTTAGGGAATGAGGCAGGGAACTGCAGGAAGAGGCAGGCCCAGTTAAGGTTCTAGAACTGTGAAGAGGCATGAAGGCAGGGATTTGAGTAGTTGGAGATGGTTTGACTTTTTGCATGTCCAAGACAGAAATAATGTAATATGCCAACTTTGAAGCTGTAGTGCTGGTGAAAAACCAAAACTTCTCTTTATTACATATTTATCTACTTAATTGATGAACTTAATGCTTTAGGAGCCGTTTGTAACTGTTACTTGAAATCTGTGCTTGAAAATCTCACCAGATAAACAGCAGCTGAAATGAATGTGAAAATTCTGTTTCTGCATGCAGTTCCCATAAAATTGGATAGATAAGCCAAGGAGTAAACTGATAAATGGAAGGGGAAAACACCTCCTTTAACTCTTCCCCAAATTTATTTCTTCCAATACTACCTCAATTTCCATAGAAGATGGAGACTAGAGCCCACGAGCTAAAACTCATCAGTTTCCAAATGCAATTTGTGTGGACGCAACCAAATTTCAACTCTTCTTATTATTTATGTAATAGTACCAAAACTATTAGTTACTCCTGGAACCCAAGCTTCTGGTTATCTAACCACTAGACGATCGTGAAGCTTCAACTCTGCTGAACTTCATATGAAATCAAGAACTTAGGCAAACTGATACGCATTTGTAGAAAAAGTCCCCACAATTCTCTCCCAGAAATAATGTCTGGAGACAGTTGTCTTCCTTTCGCCCAGCTTCATTGTATTACTATAACAGACTTTGAAGTGCAGGATGGGTTTAGAAAGCTGTAGAGTTATGAAATATTGATTGGATATCCCTCAGATACTAAACTACGTACCAAGGTTCATCTGCTGGGAGTTGTTACTTGCTTTCCTTAAATAAGATGTCAGGTGGATTTTCCCATATTTCTATATGATGTGTTTTATATCTATACATTAAAATCTACCTCTTATTTGTATGTTTCACAATGTTAACACAACATTTTTTTAAATAGTCAATCCTTGTATATTTTGAGTAAATCTTTTTTTCTCAATTTTGGTTACTTTTAAAAAATAAGTTCCTTTCAAATCTATGGATAAAATCTTAAAATGATGTACACTATTTTCTTCAAACAGCATGTCAGATTAATTTTTTGTCCTAGGGAATTTTATTTAAGCCTTAATATATCATGTGCTATACATCACTATTAGTTGCTACTTGGGTGATAAATTGTTTTAATTTCTTCTCTGGAGGATGGAAGAAAATTTTCTGTGTGCACTAGCCTACTTGCTAGCCAGACAAGGAATGTTACTGTATACAGCCTTGTTTATACTTGTAAGTCAGGAGTTTGGATGCAGTACTCTTGCCAGATAGAAAGAGTGACAATTCTGGATGTGAAATTTCACATCTGTATTTTCTTAAATATATTCTACTAATTAATGTAATTTGGATTCTGGCTATGTTAAAATTTCATCTGTTCATTTTTTTTCTTTTACAGGGAGGATTGAAAAATAGCAAGCATGAGTGCACACTATCTTCACAAGAATATGTCCATGAATTACGATCTGGTATCACAGAAGAAAAACTTCTTAACTGCCTAGAGTCTCTGAGAGTGTCTCTAACCAGCAATCCAGTCAGGTAGGAGATATGTTTTACTTTATAATAACAGAGATGAAATGTAATGGTGTTAATTGTAAATAATAAACTGTTGTGCCATATGTTGGACCCCTGTGTGAAACATGTTATAAAATTAGTTAATTTCTTGGGTTTCAGTACCAAGATTGAAGTCTAAAAGTACTGTGAACGATAAATGATCATAATGGTTAAAGACATGGGCTTTAGGTTAAGCACTGTTAAGAGGGAAGTGTCTAAAAGCAGAGCAGTAATTCTTATTGTTTCAGACTCTGCTTAACAATGTTTCTTCATGGAAGCTTTAGAAACCAGAAGATTTGCTGCTACTGTTTAAAAAGGCTTTTGAAATTGCTGAAACTATTGTTTTGGTTGAAGGACGGCAAATCGTTTGACATCAGAGGTGACTGGTAAATCAAGTTATTTACCTCTGGTGTCAAATGAGACACTGGGGCGAGCAATGAAACCTGCTGACTAGTAAGCTATGAATGGTTTTATGTATATTACCATATGGCATATTTGCTAATAGATCTGCCCCAGTGGCTTCAGTACATCTCCTCCTCTGTGCACAGCTTTAGTGGGAGAATGCACAAAGGATTGACAACTGGGCTGACTTTGAATTTGTATCCATGTTTATGTGAGGAATATTGGCTGACTTTCCATACCCGTTGTGAGGCTGATAACCTGCTGAGTTCCTTAAGCTGTAACATTTGTCCTGGCTGTTGTTAATCTTTTTATACAGTCACTAAACATCCCTGAAGTTTGCAGGAAGGGGGTATGTGACCAGGGCACACTTTCTAAGATGTACAGTAATGGAACTCCTTTACTGCTGATGGTGGAATGTCTGAAGTGAAGGAGGGGAAGGGCCATTTGCTTCATCCCATATGCACTTCAATACCATAGCCATTCTTTCATAACAAAACGTAATTAGCCCTGGCTCAACACAGCCTTTACTTAGCATATTTGAAAAAAAAAAATCCATGTGAAATATCTTGCACATCCACAACAGCTTGTTTTGAAAGCATCGTAAATTGTTCAAGTAACCAAAATTTGCCTGAAGGCTCAAATATGTCTCCCTAGTGAGGGACTATTCCCTCACATATTTAAGCTTCATGCCAATAGCAATTCTGGCATTCATTCTGCTAGTTAAAACAAATAAGCTACAGTACTCATCTTTCAAAGTGTGGCAAGTAGTATTTTTTTTTAAGCTTTTCAGATATGTTGTATAAAAGTCTTGAGTAGTATTTTAGATAATGAATCATTTTGTAATCTTCAATGAAAAAACAAAGGCTAGACTGCAATTTTTTTTATGGTAGATTTGGCCTGCCAGGAAAGTATCTTTCCTTAACTTTTTTGTTTAACTGTAAATCCTTGCTTTAGAGCCCGTAGTTTTGGAGTAACGTTAAATAGGTATGTGTGATACAGTGTGTAAAAGTCTTTAAACACTTGGGTAGGAGCAACCTGAGAAGAGTTAGACAAAAATATCTTCAGTTTCCTGTGCCAGCTGCTACTGAGTTTGTGGGCCAGGAATGCAAGGGATAAGAATCTTAGAAGTAAACTGGAGCTCACAGGCAATCAGGCATAATGACTATATTTTATGTTTGGTGCAGCCGGGGGCTACAGGAGTTGGGGAGGCTGCACCAAACTCAAAAGAAACAGACTACAGGTCAGAGTTAGAAGGAAAAAGTCTGTATGCAGTTTCTGGTCTCTTTCTGTACAATAGAAATCTATTTTGGCAATGTATCGCCATTCCCGTCTCCCCATGAGTTAGGGCTGACCAGGGGTTGGGTGAAGAAGAGCCCACTGTGTCCTCTGTTGTGCACCCCTGTAAACAGATTATAATATTATTCTGGTACTGTGAAAAGTGCCTCTACAATATGCCTCACTTCCTATGATCATAGAATCATAGATTATTAGGGTTGGAAGGGACCTCAGGAGGTCATCTAGTCCAACCCCCTGCTCAAAGCAGGACCAATCCCCAACTAAATCCCCAAATCCCTCAATGCCCCCCTCAAGGATTGAACTCACAACCCTGGTTTAGCAGGCTAATGCTCAAACCACTGAACTATCCCTCTCCTCAGGTACAGTATAATATGTAGGCTGAAAAAACATGAATAAGATTTAAACTGTATATACATGTTCCCATGTTACTTGAATCAGTACCTTTAAAAGCCCTTTTTAAATAGGGGGCTTTAAATAAGATTCTCACCTGAAAACCTTTCCGATATACTTTCTTTAACTGCGTTAGAGGTCAGAACTAAGATCTAAAGTGTCATGGTTACATTCATTTTTGAAATGTCACTGAGGGGCCAAAATATTTTTAGTGATTTTTTTTTTTTGAATAGTGTAAAACTCTTTTTTGTCATACTATCACTCCTTCTGTTTGACTTATTTTATGCCTTTGGATTGTAAATCTTGTACCTGGGGGTTTAAAATTCCCTGTTCTTCTAGTTAAGCTCTATCAGAGGTGTTGATAGCATATTCTACATAGCTCTGAAAACATGCAACTTTCCCAGTTCCAGGAAAAAGTGTGCATTAAATTGAAAACTGCAAAATATTGCAATAAAGTCAGAAAAACTGTGGAGATCAGGAGGAGGTGAAATCCTACTGGAAATAAAAGGGAAACCTTTATTGATTATGAGTTGAACTCATTGAATTCAGCCGTGATGGACATATCTGTAGTGATTACATCTACTTCATGAAATGAGAATAACCAAGCAGACTTTTTGGAAGTCAATAAGTAATTCTTACATTTAAACTGGGTTTTTTCAGGGGCTTTTCCTTATAGCATATATTTGGGCAGATCAGTGCCAGCACTCATGCCAGTAATCATAGGCACAAGAACAGGAATCACCCAGCATCTCTTGCAGGGTGCATGTTGAAGGGCCTGGGAGAGCAGGGTAAACCTTTATTCTTGAATAATTCTGCTGATGTCTCTCTGTGTGTTGCAGTGTGGGGAGGAGGTTGAGAGTGGGATAAACGTTCATAGTATGGACATTCAGTGATAGTAGGCAACTAAGATGTGATGGGTGACTTCATATAATGTTTTTGTTAAATACACGGAGGCACCTGAATATGAGACAGTGCTGCGCACAGTCATACTATCCTTCTCAAGTGATAAAGAAAATGAATTTTGTTCGGCATAAAATATGATCTCCCATGCCCACCCTTACATTGGTGGCGTCTATAGGTTGATACTCAGTCTTGTTGTCAGTAAATAAATAATTTGGCGTAAGGGTGGAGCTGTACTCTGTTGTTGAAAATATGTGGTTAATACCCGTCTGAAGTTTGTGTTATGTCAGAACTTAAGGACTATATCATACCTTGAAGGTGCGTGTCCCAGTTAAGGTCAGTGTGGAGGCACGCAAACTCAAGGAAGCATTGTGTCTCAGAAAGGCTCATTCCTGTATGGAAGCCAGGATGTACAGCAGACCGCTACTTTTGAACCACCCTTGAAGAAGATTCATTCCCTTCTGCAACTGGGTGCCTTGCCATAATTTCTCCGTTACTATGGAAAAACTAGTGTTGATGGTAACATTAGCCTTGGAATGGTTGAATTTGGATTTCAAGGCTAAATTTATTACATTGCCTTCAAGGAGTTCCTTGCCCAACTCCTGTGTCATAAATATTTTAATTCTGGGAGGCTGATTTACCTATTCAGTTCTGTTACAGAGGAAGTAAAATCAAACAAACAAAAACCAATTAAAATCGAACTTCTGTATTAGATTGAACATCTTGAGTTTGAAAATACCTTTCTCTGAACATAAAAAAAGATGTTTCATGAAAACTGGTCAGCAAAACTCTGGGAAATTCAGAGGCATGTCTGTGTACAGTTTGTGCTCTACTGGTATATTACCACTTCATAATCTTTCTTTTTCACTTTTAATTTTCTCTGCAGTGTGTGTTCAGAGGATAATTAACTAAATGTTTTTCTTTGCATGTTGTAGCTCATCCTCTAATCCCGGAGTTGGCGTGGAGGTGTGGGGGTAGGGAAGGGATGGGACAGACCAGTTGCCTGGATGAAGAAGCAAACAGTTACCTAAAAGTTTTGCCATAGGGATTATTTAGGAGAATTTTAGCACCATTTCTCATTACTTGAGTGAAGTCAATGTCAGTCTTAACAGGTATCTCTTGAATTGTATTGTTAAATTGGAATTCTCTCTCTGTCATGATGGAATTTGTCTTATGGTGAAATACACCCCTCCTGCATATACCTGGGCTCTAGTAGACCATTCTGTTTCACATGCCTTACATGGGTGCTAGGATAACTGCATCCTATGTCCCAGCTCCAGCTTGCTGCCCAGATTTCTTATTCTGAGAACTGAGCATGGAGGTCCATTCTCAGACCTGGTCTACATATGGTTTTTGTATTAGTATAACTGTTTTGGGTGGGAATACAACTTTTTTTGTAAACTGAAATCGTTTAAACCAGTACTGCCCATAGTTTGAAAGCAGTTACACCAGCATAAGCCTTCTTACACCAGTATAACTGCATAACTATGGGTTTGCAGTGTTTTAACTATATTGAGTATAATTCAATCAGTACAACTTGTTTGTGTAGACATGGCCTTATAATTTACTGCTGACAGTGTCCTCTACTCTTTATGGCAGTCAGGAGTAGAAAAGCTCACTTCTGTAAGCTTGTGTGTATACTAGACATACTGGGGCGATTCAGAGAATTATGATAATGTAGTGATTTAAAAAAATTAGTTCAGTGGAGGGTGGGTGGCAGTAACTCATATTCAGCACTTTTATTGGCAGAGATTAGAATTTATGGGCTTTGTGAGAAATAACTCTAGCAGAATTGGTTTTCAAATCGTTCATTATCCTCTGTCGTCTTATTAACTCATAGAATATTTCCAAGGAAGCAGTAATACTATTGTAACTAATTTGGGCAGGGACTTCTTTTCTATTGGCTTTCGTGTGAAGCTGCTGAATGCAAACTTCTGGGCGCTATACCATATAATTTCAAGTATACTTTTTAACAAGTTAGAGTAGATGACTGTATTAATGGGGAAGTTAACAATTCACTGACTCTGCTACATGTACTAAAGGATGAACAAGAACTTAAGTTAATTTACAATGTTTTGTTTATGGAAGTATCAGTTATTCATAATATAAGCCGTTATTAAACTATCTGAATTTCAGGCATTTATCGTAGTCTAGCATTTCCAAACAGCTCATATAAAAATATTGTTTACCAAGTTTGAGTATCTTTTGCATACAGCCTACTTCAATACTTGTCCTGGGGTTTCATAATTTCTTTCATTGAGGAAATAATTAATAATTTTATCCAAATAAGTAGATGATAGTTGACTAGCACTTGAGAAAATAGGTTAACAACATCTAGTTTATTGTATGCTAAATATTCTCTGTAAACATGGCATACTTGCAATGACAAAAATTTTTAATAAGATGAGAACTTAAAATATAAAAGTTTTGATTTTGTTGTGCATTTAGTATTTTCTCTTCCTTGTAGTCATTTTATACTAATAAAATGGAAATAGTGTTGGAAATAAATATAATTTGCTAGGTTCCTCATGTGATATGAAATTACCTTCGCATAAACATGCAGCATTTTTATATTTAAGGTCATTACATACCACGTTGCATAACCTGATAATAAGTAAATGAAATTGACTCTTACGAAAAGCCCAGTGATGACAAACTGAATTATCACAGTGAAGCTGGAACATAATACAAGTTTGGTATAATTTGACACACTAATAATGGAACAAAAATATAAAGAAGTGTATTCATTTAGAATATCTTCTGGCCATTTTTTAATTGTATTACTATGATTTGTGTCTGTGGAGAAAGTATTGTATTAAGAACAGATTTAAAACATTACCATAGGAGATGTACTAAAATATATTTTTATTTAGTTGCTTTGGGTGAAGTGTAGCTATCAAAGTTAGCCTGGACTGGTAATTCACAGCAAGTTCAGAAGACAATTCCTGACACTTTATATCTTGTAATCTTTGCTAGTTGTTGATAGAATCAGTATATAATCATACTTCTATCAATACTCATTCTCGTCACTGTGACTTGGAGATGCATAACTTCTGCAAACCTTATGTACAGGTGAAAATCTGTCATTTACATCATTGGCTGCCTGACTCCAACGAAGGAGGAATAACTTGTAGAAGAAAGTAACCTTGAATAATATTGATATAGGTTAACTAGGCTGTAGGGCAGAATTTGGAACCTATTTATTCCTGTGCAACCTCATTGATCTTTGGCCACATCTACAATAGACTATTTTACTGGTAGCATTTGTGCCAGCATACAGCTACTGACATTGCTGTAGCATGTGAACGTTAGGCCTCCCCCCGCCCACCGCAGCATGTCCTCTCAGCAAGAGGCTTTATCAACAAAAGACAACCGGCACTGTGGGTAGGCATTCCAGTGTCTCCTGTGCTATCTTGTGTGCTGCTTTGTGGGTCGTTTTTGCAGGCATTGTGGGATACCAGCAATTCCTCTCATGGAATTGTGGGAGCTTGGAGTCAAATTTTCGCTATTCCCTTTGTTCCATTGCATAATGTGCTCTTCCTCGCACAGCTTTTCAGTCTCTCCACTATCTTGCTGTCAGGAGCAGGGATGCCTAACAGATCAGTGGAGTTCTTGTCTGTTTTAGTGACAGGGCACTGGATAATTCTATATTTGCAGAACTTCAGCTACCACAGTGGCCAGTTTGAATTGGAGCAAAACTCATCTAGGTGGTCTCACTTCTGTGGAAAATGAAAAAACCCTCCTCAGTCAGTGGTGGATTAGCCACTGGGCCAGTGGACCCATGCCCAGGGGCCCTGGCCAATGCGGGGTGTGGGGGGTGGGGAGAAAAATGGGCACCCCTCTGCCCAGACCCACTCTATCCGCCTGCCACTTCTGCCGGGGAGCAGGTTTGGGGCCCAGGGGCTTGCCTCGCTGTGCCCGTCTGGTGTTCCGACTGGAGCGTCAGGTGGGCAAAGTAGGGCAAGCCCCCATGCCTTGACCCCATTTCCCTGGCAGGAGCACGGTGAGGAGGGGATTGCGGGTGGGAGGGGACTGCAGGTGTAATAGGTGGGGAGGGGCCCCCACTTGCTCTGGCCCAGGAGCCCACACAAAACCCTAATCCACCCCTGTCCTCAGAATATCTATATTAATTTCTATGTATTTAATTTGTAATGCCATTTCTCTGGCCAGATTAGGTACCTTCTAACTTGGATTTGGGAGCAAGACATTCAAAGAAAGGATAGCTGTGTGACTTTGGGCAAGTTATTTAACCTCTGTGTCGGTTCCCCAGAAAAATGGGAATAATACTCTACATCATAAGAATTTTGTGAGCATTAGATAATGGTTCTGAAGCAGCTGGAAGATATGAAACCCTATATAAGTTGTTACACTCAGTTATCTTCACTAATAGTAGTAAGTGACATAGAAGGCTGATAAAATGTCAGGAGGTGCTGAGATACTATGAAGAGGATTCTGATGTGAGTGTCTGCTCAGGTAAAATCTCAGAGGTGGATTCCAAAATTGTGAACCACATTAAACTAACAAAAAAGTAAAAGCACCAAGATCTTTTTCAGATGTTCGATTTAGTCACCCCTGAGCCACCACTCATTCTCTGAAACACTTTAAAAAAAAAAAAAATTCCCTTTATGGACTGTGACAGGTTGGATCACAGAAACCCCCTTGGGAGCTGCCACCCAATGTGCAAAGACTACCCCTGCTCCTGTTTTCCCTGCCAGCTCAGGACTCCAGTACCTTGTCTTGCTGAGCCAGACACTCCTGTCTGGCTCCAACACAGACCCAGGGTCTGAATCACTTGTCCCAAAGCTGCAAGTTTACCTGAAAACAGCTCACAGTAGTGTGCTTGTCTTTAGCACTCAGATGTCCAACTCCCAATGGGGTCTAAACCCAGATAAATCCGTTTTACCCTGCATAAAGCTTATGCAGGGCAAACTCATATATTGTTCGCCCTCTATAACACTGATAGAGAGAGGTGCACAGTTGTTTGCTCCCTCAAGTATTAATACATACTCTGAGTAAATTACTAAATAAAAAGTGATTTTATTAAATACAGACAGTAGGATTTAAGTGGTTCAAAATAGTAACAGACAGAACAAAGTAAATCACCAAGCAAAATAAAATAAAATGCGTAAATCTATGTCTAATCAAACTAAATATAGATAATCTCACCCTCAGTGATGCTTCAGTAAGTTTTTTCTGAGACTGGACACCTTCCAGGCCTGGGCACAATTCTTTCCCCTGGTACAGCTCTTGTTGCAGCTCAGGTGATAGCTAGGGGATTCTTCATGATGGCTCCTCTCCCCCCTTGTTCTCTTCCACCCCTTTATGTATCTTTTGCATAAGGCGGGAACCCTTTGTCCCTCTGGGTTTCCACCCCCCCTCACTGGAAAAGCACCAGGTTAAAGATGGATTCCAGTTCAGGTGACATGATCACATGTCACTGCAAGACTTCATTACTCACTTGCCAGCACACACATATACAGGAAGACTCACAGGTAAATACAGCCATCTGCAGACAATGGGAGTCATCAAGATTCCAAACCATCCTTAATGGCCCACACTTTACATAATTACAATAGGCCCTCAGAGTTATGTTTTATATTTCTAGTTTTAGATACAAGAGCGGTACATTTCTACAAATAGGATGATCACACTCAGTAGATTATGAGCTTTGTAATGATACCTTACAAGAGACCTTTTGCATGAAGCATAT
Organism: Trachemys scripta elegans; assembly: GCF_013100865.1. Taxonomy (NCBI): domain Eukaryota; kingdom Metazoa; phylum Chordata; order Testudines; family Emydidae; genus Trachemys; species Trachemys scripta. The sequence continues at coordinate 36,075,192 of NC_048306.1, forward strand.
CCTAGTTACATTATATTCACTTTTATTTTTATAAAACCATATAGACTGCACAACATCACATGGACTTATCACAAGATCTTTCCTAATGGAAGGAAAGAGAACATTCTATAAAGGAAACATGTTCCCTTTCTAATCACTTTGTATCTATTGCTTAATTGATCACAGTTCATCAATACAGAGGTAATTGTGAAGGCACAAACACTGCATTTGGCATGTCTGTTACAATCCAGCAAGTAAGGACAGACAGATTAGGAAGCAGACACCTTATTACCTTATAAATGCTCTAGTAATTAGTTGGAGTGCTGAAACAAATGGAGGAGAAAGTAATGATAATTAACAGTAATTTTAGTTTAAAACAAAGAAAAAGTAACAATACTCAATTATGTTTAGACAGGAAAAGTGTCAAATACATCTGTCATGGATAGTTCAAAAAGCATACAAAGACAACAACACACCAACTCTGAAGCCTCCTTTCCGTTTAGGATTGGTTTCCTCGGCCTGGTCTACACTGGGGGGGATCAATATAAGATACACAACTTCAGCTATGAGAAGAGCGTAGCTGAAGTCGACGTATCTTAGATTGGCTTAGAATCACTTACTTCGCGTCCTCGAGGCGCGGGATCGACGGCTGCCGTTCCTCCATCGACTTTGCTTCCGCCTCTCTCCGAGCTGGAGTTCAGCAGTTGACGGGAGAGAGATCGGGGATCGATTTATCGCTTCTACATTACACACGATAAATCGATCTGCGATAAATCGATCCCCGATAGATTGATTGCTACCTGCCAATCCGGCGGACAGTGTAGATGTACCCCTAGGGGAGTTATTGCCCCCCCTCCCAAAGTGTTCTATTAAAAATTTGTATTCTTTTTTGTCAATTTTATTTATATCCTTGGGTTCTAAATTTTGTGTTTACTGGGTACGACAGGTTTGGCAAATCATAAGTTAAATAAAGAAACAAAATATACCTGAGACCTGATGGACTGATGTTTATTTTCGCTAACTTTTCATGAGAACTGTGAAAATGCAGAACTCCTTGGTTCTAGGGTTAGTAAGAAAATTGTATGGCTATGGAATATTTAAAAATAAAAGTTGACTTAAATTTCTAGTTTGCTTAATTGTTTTGTTTGTCTCAACTGCACATTTCCTATGTTGGGTTAAGCTTTATCCATTAAATAAGATAATGAAGATATAAAGGTTACAAAGGCATTGCAAACCTACTTGGGTTTTGCTTTCAAAGTAACTGTTGTGCAATATCTATTTGGCTGTCACATTTGTCCCCAGAGGTTTCACTTGTCAAGTGCTTTGGCTTCTTTTTGAAATGAATTATGCTATTTTAATGAAAAATAAAATAGTATTAAATTTGCCATATCAAACAACTCAATATTCACATAGGTCACTAGAAGAATTGTTCCACATTTTAACTTCATTTAGAATACCTACAACCAATCAGAAGTGGAAGATGGCAAACCAGCGTGGGGAGGAATAAGCGGATATCTGAAGCAAAGACAGCCTGTTTAAAAAAGCAGAACAGATCTAAATTTTGTTGTTTTACTGTAGTGTGGTTCAGGTGCTCATATGCTAATGTGAATTTGGAGTAACTAGAGCTGGTAGATATTGTGTTGATGGCTTAATTGGTTGTTACTGATGTTTTTAGTCAGTTTTAGTGAGCATGTTTAAAGTTTAGTGTAAACATCTGACTTTTCCTCAATGGTTGTACACTGTGTTAATTTCAAATACATTTAAGAGCAAGAAAATATTTAAAAAATTGGAAAAGGGGACAAAACAAACCCCAAAAGATTTGTCATTTTTATCCTTAGGGGACAGAGAACACACAATGGGAGAAAACTACATTTATCTTTTTAAAAAACAAAACAAAAACAAACAAACAATACAGAAACTGCCTCAAATGTTAATGGTGAATAATTCATGTACTCTTAGCTATTTATTTTACTTAAGTGCAATTTTTTTAATCTGTGAAATATTTTGCAATAATTCTTACAAAAAGCTATAAAAACGTGTAGTTTTTGCCAGAACACATTAAAAAGTAGTACCATGACATCAAATCTGTACTACTAAAGTAGAAAGAAGTCTTGTAATTTTAGTCAGATACAATTGATAGATGCAATGCACAAGCAGGCTTTTTTTTTTAATGCTAATATAAATGGAGACAATCTAGAAGAGCTTCATTAAAGTTAGCATTGTTGCCACTGAATAGCTACATTGTATGGAGCAGTGGGAAAGTAAGAGCAAGTGGAGTCATATTCTCAGCAAGTAGGAGAGGACATCTCTGCTGCATACCACCCATTCATTTTAAAGCATGCTGCTTCTATACCGCTTTCTAGCCAGCTGGTTGAATGAGTATTACAGGGATACTGTATCATCATCTGTATGTATATTCTCCAGTGAAACTTCTCCAAACTGCATGGGTGCTGTTAAACTGTGTTGTACTGATCCACTATAGTGCATTTCAGGGAAAATCTTAAACATTATTCTCATCTTTGCTTGCACTGTTTAATCATTGGTGGACCTTCAGTTGAATGTCTGGACATGGACCATTCAATACATTACTACTTCAACAGCATTATTTTTCTATACATCCTTCTTGAGAAAGACTCACTTTTCATATGAAAGGACATAAAGGACCTTCTCTTCCAATTATATAATCAGAGGATTTGGAAAGCAGCTTTAACTCTGATGCTTTTAGATACCGCTTCAGAGTGTAAGATCCAGCTCAGTTGTGGAAACATCAGCATGCTGTTTAGTTAGTTTTGCTTGGACTTGGGAAGGATGCCACTATGGGCACCTGTATAAGCAGTTTTCAAATATTGTAGTTGTCTGGTTATATGTTATGCAGCTCAGTCTAAATTGTCAAGTTTTTTTAAAAAATTGGCACAATGCTTAAGGACCAGATTGTTGGCTGGAGATTGATGTAGTTCCCTCCTTTTTTTCCTATACTTGGTCAAACACAAATTTCAGTTATAAGAATCCCAATTTCATTTTATTTTGAGCACACAGGGAAGCACCCAATTCTTAGAGCAAGAATTATACCCTCTACCCTATTCATGTCTATTGCCTGAAGTGGATGAAAGAGAATATGATCTACTGGGAGAAAACTAATGAGTCTGGAAAAGTTATTTCCAGCAATGCCATCTCAGTGCAGGTGGGTGTATGGTTAATGCTTTGCAGAGGAATTGATGGCAATAAATCACTAACACTAGGAGTTGCATGTACGTGGTAGAAATAGACCTAAATCCACTTAGAAATATCACAAAATTGTGATTGTCTTGGTTTCTTTTGAAAGCTGCTGCTGAAATTGCATTACACCTTTGGGGGTGACTTACCACAGTAGTATTACTTTCCTTATACTTCATTGTATTTTAGTAGTCACACATGAAACAGTTTCTATACTCTCACTTTCATGGTAGTGGTTTGCTATTCAATGCCCCGCAGGTGCAAAAAATAAATTTCCTAAAGTGTATATGCATGTATATTTCCACATGCCAGGTATGGCTTGTGTTTTCTTACATTTTCTTTTACAGTAGACATTTCCTCTTCTAAATGTTTTGATTTTCCTTTATGTATTTTAAATAGGGCTGTCAAATGATTAAAAAAATTAATCGTGATTAATTGCGCTGTTAAACAACAATAGAATACCATTTATTTTAAATATTTTTGGATGCTTACTACATTTTCAAATATTGAGTTCTATTACAACATAGAATACAAAGTGTACAGTGCTCACTCTATATTTATTTTTGATTACAAATATTTGCACTGTAAAAAACAAAGTATTTTTCAGTTCACCTCATACAGCTACTGTAGTACAATCTCTTTATCATGAAACTTGAACTTAGATGTAGAATTATGCACAAAAAAACTGCATTCAAAAATAAAACAATATAAAACGTTAGAGCCTACAAGTCCACCCAGTCCTACTTCTTGGTCAGCCAATCACTCAGACAAACAAGGTTGCTTACAATTTGCAGGAGATAATGCTGCCTGCTTCTTGTTTACAATGTCACTTGAAAGTGAGAACAGGCATTCGCATGGCACTGTTGTAGCTGGCATTACAAGATATTTACGTGCCAGATGCGCTAAAGTTTCATATGTCCCTTCATGCTTCAACCACCATCCCAGAGGACATGCTTCCATGCTGATGATGGGTTCTGCCTGATAACGATCCAAAGGAGTGCAGACTGACTGACGCATGTTCCTTTTCATCATCTGAGTCAGCGGCCACCAGCAGAAGGTTGATTTTCTTTTTTGGTAGTTTGGGTTCTGTAGTTTCCGCATCAGAGTTTTGCTCTTTTAAGACTTCTAAAAGCATGCGCCACACCTCGTTCCTCACGGATTTTGGAAGGTACTTCATATTCTTAAACCTTGGGTTGAGTGCTGTAGCTATTTTTAGAAATCTCACATTGATACCACCTTGGCGTTTTGTCAGATCTGCTGTGAAAGTGTTCTTAAAATGAACAACATGTGCTGGGTCATCATCTGAGACTGCTATAACATGAAATATATGTAGAATGCCGGTAAAACAGAGCAGGAAACATACAGTTCTCCCCCAAAGGAGTACAGTTACAAATTTAATTGATGCATTATTATTTTAATGAGCATCATCAGCATGGAAGCATGTCCTCTGAAATAGTGGCCGAAGCATGGAAGGGGCATATGAATGTTCGGCATATCTGGTATGTAAATACCTTGCAATGCTGGGTACAAAAGTGCCATGTGAATGCCTGTTCTCACATTCAGGTGACTTGTAAATAAGAAGCAGGCAGCAGTTTCTCCCGTAAACATACTTGTTTGTCTTAGGGTACGTCTACTACCCGCTGGATTGGTGGGTAGTGATCGATCTATCGGTGATCGATTTTGTCGCGTCTAGTGTAGACGCGATAAAAACAATCCCCGAGCACTCTCCCGTCGACTCTGGTACTCTACCGCTGCGAGAGGCGCAAGCGGGGTCTACAGGGGAGTGGCAGCAGTCGACTCAGCGCTGTGCACACGCTGCGGTAAGTAGACCTAAATACGTCGACTTCAGCTATGCTATTGCGTATCTTAGGTTGATTCTGTTGGGGACTCGAACCCAGATGGCACGGTTTGTTGTCTGACCACAGAGAGACAGGCAACACTAGCAAGGTCCAAACACAAGCTCTTTATTGAAGAGTGCACACAACAATAGAGAGCGGCCCGTCTCCAAAGAGAACCAGCCACGATTACAATAACTAGTGAGATTATATAGACAGTTCCGTCACGTCATAGCTAAAGCAACCCAACCCCCCCTTTACTAGTTAAAAGCTTCTAATATTCATACATATCTATCTTCTTTGACAGTACAAACAGTTCGTGATGCCTCAGCAACTTCTTATCAACTTTTTGTCATGCACCAGGGGCTGGGAGAAAAGAGGGAGTTGAGTACAGATAAAGAACAAAAACAGGGAGTGGAGACAGCAAGTCTCCATCTGTTCAAACAAACTGTTCCTAGCACATCTGGTACAAGAATGTGCCCCCGCCCCTTATCTCATTCTTTGAAGCCCAAGCAAGCATGTCTTCATGTTTCACAGAGAGACAGGAATGGCCCAGCAACTACTGTTAGCCTCACTTTGGCTAAGCTGGCCAAACAACCTGTTCTATACTCCATTTTCTTGGGCCTAACAATTCTCTCTCCCTTCCCCCGCCCCCCAGGGTAGACCAGGGCTTAATGATTGGCAGAATAAGTAGGAGGACTGAGTGACTTGTAGGCGCTAAAGTTTTACACTTTTTTTTTTTAGTGCAGTTATGTAACCAAAAAAATCTGCTTTTGTAAGTTACACTCACGATAGAGATTGCACTACAATACTTGTCTGAGGTGAATTGAAAAATACCATTTCTTTTGTTTATCATTTTTACAGTGCATATATTTGTAATCAAAAACAATAATATAAAGTGAGCACTATGCACTTTGTATCCTCTGTTGTAATTGAAATCAATATTGAAAATATAGAAAAATATCCAAAAATATTTAATACATTTCATTTGGTATTCTATTGTTATAAGTGTGATTAATAGCAATTAACTTAAAAAAATTAATCGCGTGAGTTAACTGCAATTAATTGAGAGCCCTAATTTTAAAGTATAAAATTATATTACTAATGTAAGTAAATGCTGTGAGGATGTAATAAACTTTTAATTCATAGGTTTCAGAGTAGCAGTCGTGTTAGTCTGTATCTGCAAAAAGAACAGCAGTACTTGTGGCACCTTGTAGGCCTGGTCTACACTACGATTTTAGGTCGAATTTAGCAGCGTTACCTCGATTTAAGCCTGGACCAGTCCACATGATGAAGCACTTTTTTCCAACTTAAAGGGCTCTTTAAATTGATTTCTTTACTCCACCGCTGACGAGGGGATTAGCACTGAAACCAGCCTTTCCGGGTCGGATTTGGGGTAGTGGGGACGCAATTCGACTGTATTGGCCTCCAGGAGCTATCCCAGAGTGCTCCATTGTGACCGCTCTGGACAGCACTCTCAACTCAGATGCACTGGCCAGGTAGACAGGAAAAGGCCCGCGAAATTTTGAATTTCCTGTTTGACCAGAGTGGTGGAGAGCCCAGGTGAACATGCAGAGCTCATCAGTACAGGTAACCATGATGGAGTCCCAGGATCGCAAAAGAGCTCCAGCATGGACCGAACGGGAGGTACGGGATCTGCTCGCCATATGGGGAGACGAATCAGTGCTAGCTGAATTCCGTTGCAGTAAATGAAATGCCAAAACATTAGAAAAAGTCTCAAAGGGCATGAAGGACAGAGGCCATAACAGGGATGCACAGCAGTACCGTGTGAAAATTAAGGAGCTAAGGCAAGCCTACCACAAAGCCAGAGAGGCAAACGGAAGGTCCGGGGAAAAGCCGCGGACATACCGCTTCTACGCTGAGCTGCATGCCATACTAGGGGGTGCAGCCACCACTACCCCAACCCTGTGCTTTGACACCATCAGTGGAGAATCACGAAACACGGAAGCCACACTTTTTCTCTGAAGATGAGACAGATCACTCCATCGATGTTCAGCATGCCCTAGTGTTCTACCTGAAAAGAACCAAACCCATTAGGAAATTACAGAGGCTCTTCATTGCCATAGCATTGAGGTCACATGGACAAGCCATATCATCCCAGAGGATTTCTAAGTGGGGTCTTACGATGCATCACAGAGTGCAACAAGTTAGCAAATATTCCTACTCCTGGGGGTGTTACAGCAGCCTCCATGGCTATCCCTGTCAGATGTTCCGCTCTAGGAAATCTGCAGAGTGGCCATCTGGAGTTAGATGCACATGTTCGTGACACACTATGCCCTAGTTGATGCCTTAACTGCGGTTGCAAGAGTGGGAGTGGTAGTATTTTTGCTACCAGCTTCCTCGCACCTGTCTGAACACTGCTTGCCAATCACCCATGTGTGGAATACACATAGGGACCACCTCTCAAAGAAGGTAGTCAAGGTTACTTACTGTAACTGGAAGTTATTTGATATGTGTGGGCCCTATCTGTGTTCTATTGTCTGTTCTCCATCCATTCTATTGTCTGCTTCAGATCCTGTTGGTTTTACGGTAAGAGGAGGTACTGGAGAGGAATCCACCCACACTGCCTCTTACACCTTTATTTGAAAGCACGGGGAGAGCTACTGAGCATGTGGGCCAACAGACAGTGCTTTGAAGAACTGTCAGAGTCTGGTGCATGGCGCTCATGCGTACCCACATGTGGAATACAGGTAGGACCCACATTTTGAAGAACTTCCAGTTAAGTATCTTCCAATTCCCTTTATAGGTTATATGATTTAATTTAGGACTTTTCGTCTTTCTTTCTTTTTTTTTTTTTTTCTTAAGTAGGCTTTCCTTCTGCTCTCTTTAGAACAGGGTAGATTTGATTTAAACCAAATTGATTTAAATCATGATTTAAATCACTGGTCCGGAAGACTCGATTTAGTCATGGATTTCTACATAAAAGTGCATTCTTGTTGTTACAACCTTAATACATATTCTTCACAACTCAGAGATAGACTGGGAGTGGCTGGCTCATTACAAAAGCAGCTTTGCCTCTCCTGGAATTGACAACTCCTCATCTATTATTGGTAGTGGTCTACATCCACCCTGATCAAATTGGTCCTGTCAACACTGATTCTCCACTTGTGAGTTAACTCCTTTCTCTTCATGTGTCATTATATAATGCCTGCATCTGTAATTTTCACTCCATGCATCTGAAAAAGTGAGGTTTTTTTACCCACGAAAGATTATGCCCAAATAAATCTGTTAGTCTTTAAGGTGTCACCGGACTCCTTGTTGTTTCTGCTCAAACAGTTTCACTTTTGTTTCTACTGCCTCTTTCTCCCTTCTCACATTTATCTCCAGACTTCTCCTCCTTGTCCAGATCTATTTCACCCCCAAAAATCTATTCATTGAACTTTTCAAAACTTTGCACTTTTAGAGAGAGGTGAGGGATTGACTCTGGGTATGCAAATTTGCAGAGGGACAATAGGGTTGAGGTCTGTTATTTCTCACCTCTATATATTTATTTATTTATTTAGTTAAAAACATTTTTGCTCTTAACAAGCATGTTATCTCTGGAGATACAAATCCACAGTTTGAGAACTTCAAAACTAAGCATCTCTGATGGTATCTTCTAGGCTGAGCACTGAGTCCCATTATGTAGATAGAAAAATTATCCTAAATAATCTATACAGAAGCCACTGGAACCCCATAAGATTGGGTCCCTAATCCATGAACTATTGGAACTCATTTACAAAACTTTTCTTAAACATTACATGAATATGTTGTCTCATGCTATAGAATTAGAATTCATAATCCCTGTTCTATGATGAGATACATTATAGCTCAAAGATATCTTAATTAAAACTATCTTTAGATAGGTTTTTTCCTCAAAAAGCATTTTATCAAAAAAAAATAGGATTTAAATAAAAAAATCCGATTTCTTTGATTTTTTTTTTTAATTCATTGTTTTTATCCACTCTGCTTCAGAAGGATCATAATTGCTTAAAAAAAAAAAAAGTGTTTGAAATACAGAACTCCACATGAGTAAGAAATTTTTATCAGCTTGCTAAGTATAACAGAAAATTTAATTGGGAAGTCATGCTACAGTGTTTAGTCTGATTGTTTACACTGTGGTTGTGGTGGGGTCTATGTATATGGAATGTGAAGAATTCTGTTGTTAGTTTCTCCTGTCTATAAAAATAGAGTAATACATGAAATGGAAGGAAATAATGTTTATAAATTGAAGACAGGAGAAAGTGCACCAGTAATTGTAACACTTGATTTCTTTATAGCAAACATAATAAAACTACATTATAGAATATCTCAAAATGGCAAAGGTTGACAGCTCAGATTTTAGAGGGGAAAAATATACCGTATAAAGTGTATACTTACTTACAAATGAAAAGTATTTTTCATTTATTAAACATTAGAGTATATTCAGAGTAGGTTACTGTTGATGAAAATTGAAGTTATTAGAGGTATGAAAAACCCAGCACATGAGACTGACATGTCCTCATTACGAACTTAAGTTGACCTATGTTAGGTTGATTTACAGCCGCTGCAGTAATTACTGTGGTTTTTCATGTCCACAGTACTCTTCTTCTGTCAGTGGTATGCGTACTCACCAGGAGCACTTCGACCGACTTGAGGAACAGCATGGGAGGCTGAGAGCCCGGGCTGCAGTCGGGCTCTGCACGTAGCTCCCTCCTGGGACCGGGGCTGTCCCCCTGGAGCCGGGGTGCTTCCACGGGTGCTTGGTTCTCTGCTCCCTGCTGGGAGCCTGGATCCTTCCCCCTCCCCCAGCTCTCAGCATGGGGCTCCCCACCAGGAGCCTGGCATACGGCTTGGGCTCTGTGTGTGGGGTTCTCCCAGGCAGCTGCCTGGTTGGGAGCGGGAAGCCAGGAGCCCAGAGGCAGCAGGGCTTCCGGTGGGGAGCGTGGCTGGCAGACCAGCTTGGAGCAGGGACCCCTTCACCTGGTGTGAGCTGACAGCCTGATCTTTGAAACAGGTGTAGGGCTCATAAGAAGGAGCCTACCAACCTTCCTTGTCAATTTCACAGCTCCAGCAAGGAGTTGTGAAATTGACAAGAAAGACAGCCAACAGCCGATATAAGTAGTGTCTGCACGAACACTGCATCGTCCTAGCTGCACTGACATAAGCCCAATGCCTCTTGTGGAGGTGGAATTATTATGTTTGTGTAGTAGGGCACTTACCATCTGCGGAACAAGGCTGTAGTGTAGTATAGACACTGACATGATTAGGTTGATGTAAGCTGCCTTATGTTGACCTAACTCTGTAGTATAGAAGCCTCTCAAGATTAAAACTTTTATACTACCTACTGTAGTATTAAATAATAAAGAATGACTGTAAATCCTCCATTGATGCATACAAATGGAAATATGTAGCTTTTAAATATCTGTGTAATAGATTGTTGCTGTTCTAGAAAAGGGGTATGTAAGCGAGAGATGTGACAAGATATTTGTCATTCTCTTGCATTGTCAAACAATCTTTCTGCTTTAAGTAACTTAGAACCTTATATTATTGCTATGTGACACTGTAAAATGTTTTATGGTCTACTTCTGTTTGCGTCATGTAGTTAGTATTCCCATTGATTTAAAGGGAAGTTCCATTAAGTAAGGAGAGCAATATTTACTCCTTAAATGATAGTTCGTATTTATTTGGAACGGGCGTTGATAATGTTTCGTATGTAAAGTAAACATAAAGGTTTTGGAGCCTGCCTAACTTGATTATTTTATATTCATGCCAGTCTCTTAATTTGTTTACTTAGTGTTGTAGTCTCAAAAAGCTGGTCTGTCTGTGTGCTTTATTTTAATGTAGTTTTTAGCTCAACGATTTCATGTGTTGTACCAAACAGTACCTGTTCATACCAAAACCAGAAACATGATGGTTATTTAATGGTCTAAGATGCTTTTTTACTAATAGATGTTATGACATATTTTCTCCACCACGAAGATCAAGTACAAAAGTAAAACACAAATTACATAAGATTACTGAAGTGATGCAGCCTCCAAAGATATCAGCAAACACTTCAAGAAAAAAATATATGAAAAGATATGGAAAATAATCCACTCAAAATTAGAACAAATTAGCATTGTGCTTTGAAAACCTCTGGTAACCCAAGGGAAGCAAATGTGCACCGACAGAGCCTAGCTGCTTGTCCTAAAAAATTCAGTCCCAAGAATAAATAGTACAGCCATCCTTGCTGCTGAGACTGACTGTATTATGAGGGAAGAAAATAAATTGCTATGACACAGCACTGTGAAAATATAATTAGTACATAGATGAGAACACAACCCTATTATTTTCTCTCTTTATTGTTGTTACAAACCACAAACATTTCACTAGTGCTCCTGTACCATGAGGAAAGAGGAAATGCTGCGTAATGCCAGTTGGGAGAAGACATGGTTGACAACAGAGGCCTGGCTGCTATTTATGGCATTGGAAAGGCCAGCTCCAGCCCACCACTGTTAAGATTTTGGAATACTGTTTAAAAACCTTTTCACAGCTGCTTTCTGGTTTTGCTTCTTTCTGTATATTTTGTTCCCTCATTCCCTAAACAAGACGAACATGCATTAGCAAGAACTAATATTTTTCCCCACTTACTTTTCATCTGTGTGTTTCTAATTTATCAGTCTGTCATCCTGATCCCATCTTCTCCCAACTTCTGTCCAGTCTCACTCCTATGATTGTTACAACCTTCTACAGATAGATTTTGTCACCTCTCTTAGGGGAAGAAGCTTGTCCTTGATCACACCAGCCTGTCCACTACTTCTTAATTCACTTTTCTGCCTCCCCTAGACTTTGCAGCCCAGTTTTCCACTCCTGATTTTTTTAAATATTTAAATATTGTTTCTTTCCCTACCCACTCCTCAAATCAGCTAACTAAGATGGCCTTTTCCCCATCCAATTCCAAAGATTGCCTTTTTTCTCTTGAGCAGGTTCTCATACTTTTGGCAATTAAACAATTCACTTCTGCTACTTTCTGTCTTCCTGTGGGTTCTACAACTGTAGGCTCTTCCCGTTCTCCTTCAGTATCACCTTTGGCTCTTCATCCTCTCTTTTCCCCATATCCATTGTCATCTCTGATTTATACTCTTGGACATCTCCTCTTCTGTTACCTCTCCTCAACTCATCTGCTCATTGCTTTCAGCTGCTATCTTCATAGATTCTAGGACTGGAAGGGACCTCGAGAGGTCATAGAGTCCAGTCCCCTGCCCGCATGGCAGGACCAAATACTGTCGAGACCATCCCTGATAGACATTTATCTAACCTACTCTTAAATATCTCCAGAGATGGAGATTCCACAACCTCCTTAGGCAATTTATTCCAGTATTTAACCACCCTGACAGTTAGGAACTTTTTCCTAATGTCCAACCTAGACCTCCCTTGCTGCAGTTTAAGCCCATTGCTTCTTGTTCTATCCTTAGAGGCTAAGGTGAACAAGTTTTCTCCCTCTTCCTTATGACACCCTTTTAAATACCTGAAAACTGCTATCATGGCCCCTCTCAGTCTTCTCTTTTCCAAACTAAACAAACCCAGTTCTTTCAGCCTTCCTTCATAGGTCATGTTCTCAAGACCTTTAATCATTCTTGTTGCTCTTCTCTGGACCCTTTCCAATTTCTCCACATCTTTCTTGAAATGCGGTGCCCAGAACTGGACACAGTACTCCAACTGAGGCCTGAGCAGAGCAGAGTGGAAGGATGACTTCTCGTGTCTTTCTCACAACACACCTGTTAATACATCCCAGAATCATGTTTGCTTTTTTTGCAACAGCATCACACTGTTGACTCATATTTAACTTGTGGTCCACTATAACCCCTAGATCCCTTTCTGCCGTACTCCTTCCTAGACAGTCTCTTCCCATTCTGTATGTGTGAAACTGATTTTTTCTTCTTAAGTGGAGCACTTTGCATTTGTCTTTGTTAAACTTCATCCTGTTTAACTCAGAACATTTCTCCAATTTGTCCAGATCATTTTGAATTATGACTCTGTCCTCCAAAGCAGTTGCAATCCCTCCCAGTTTGGTATCATCCGCAAACTTAATAAGCGTACTTTCTATGCCAATATCTAAGTCGTTAATGAAGATATTGAACAGAGCCAGTCCCAAAACAGACCCCTGCGGAACCCCACTCGTTATGCCTTTCCAGCAGGATTGGGAACCATTAATAACAACTCTCGGAGTATGGTTATCCAGCCAGTTATGCACCCACCTTATAGTAGCCCCATCTAAATTGTATTTGCCTAGTTTATCAATAAGAATATCATGCAAGACCGTATCATAGAAATGAGTCCCAGAACTTGCCTTCTGTGCATTCTAACCTCCTCCTGGATGTTCTGGTGCCATCAGAGTTTGTCTCTGGAATAAAACTTCATAGTTTTCCTGGGAATCCTCTTGTGCTTCACCAAGCCCTTTGTAGAACACACTATACTTTGTCTCATAGACTCTAAGGTCAGAAGGGACCATTATGATCATCTAGTCTGACCTCCCGCATGATGCGGGCCACAAAAGCTGACCCACCCACTCTTGGAAGAATTCTTTCCCTTGACTCAGCTGTTGAAGGCCCCAAATCATGATTTCAAGACTTCAAATCGCTGAGAATCCTCCAGCAAGCGACCCCTGCCCCATGCTGCGGAGGAAGGCGAAAAACCTCCAGGGCCTCTGCCAATCTACCCTGGAGGAAAATTCCTTCCTGATCCCAAATATGGCGATCAGCTGAACCCCGAGCATGTGGGCAAGATTCTCTAGCCAGACCCTCTGGAAAAAGTTCTCTGTAGTAATTCTTGCGTCTTCCCTACATATGCCGTCTGTCCTGTGACTTATTCCTTTTCAAGATATCTTCGATGAAATCCTTTCTCTTAGTATCCTTAGTTCTAAGCATCTTGGCTTCCTCTCAGTTATCTCCTATCTTTGTTGCTGAAACCTTTATCTCTGATCTCTTGTCAGCTCTCCTTTTCCATCTTCCAATCTATAGAAAACACAATTCATCAAGTCATAAATAATTTCTGCCTTTCCTGTTACATTGAATTAAGCTTAATAGAAATGAGCCCTTTCATTAGCTTCCTGTCACTTACTGCATCAAATTCTGTCCCCTGCATAATCTTAAAGAGCCTTTGAAATCTTACCACCACGTTCAGTACCTCTCTAGGATGTTTATTCTGCAGTGTCAGTTCTCTAAGGCCTTGTTGAACCTAGGTAGCTCTGCAGGGCCATCTAATGATAGTGGTTCATATGTAGAATTAAACTCTAAAGCCTTCAAATTAAAATGTTGGATTTTTTTTGTTTTGTTTTAAACAAAATGCTAGCAGGATAGGAATTAAGTTGCTATTTTACTCGTTAGTCTTTGACTTCAGCAAGCCATGTTACTAGAGTTGCCACCTCCAAGATAGGACCTGGCCAATGACCACCCCGACCCTACCACCACCACCAACAAATGAGGTCATAGCGCTGATTGTAGCTGATAACTCGTATGTTTGAGAACCATTTTTACACACACACAGAAAATAAAAGGTGTATTTTTATTACTTTATCAATTTTTCTTACCGTATACGAACATGACATCGCTATCCATAGCTGTGAATTATTGAGCTCTTAGCATGTCTCAAGTGTGGGGGGGAGAGGGAGGGGAACTCTATGTTAAATATTTTAACCATCTAGGCTGATTAAAAACCCTACATGTTATTAAAATACATGTTCAAAGAGTATGCACTTTAAGCAGGAAATGAAAAAGTAGTCTGCAGTGAGTCCGTGGGTATTAGTGTTTTTTCCTTGAAATCTGAACTATTCACCTATCTACTTGCTCTTCATAGATTTAGGTTCTGTGGTGCTACTTCATTTATAGTGTAACTGCTAATGTTCAAATACATCTTGACATATAGAGCATATCATTTAATTCTTTAATGCATGTTTAACAATTAAAGGTTACGGTGCCAAAAGTGAAATATCTGCAAGTTGTGTGGAAACTTTTTAAAAACCCCATAATAAAGGCTCAACTTTAAATGTATACCCCAAATTTAAAAAACATAGTAAGAGAACCAAAGAAGAGCCACTGTGGCTAAACAACAAAGTAAAAAAAACAGTGAGAGGCAAAATGGCATCCTTTTAAAAAGTGGAAGGATTTATTTAATCCCGTGTAACTTGAATTGTTATCCTTTAGGGGCAACACTGTCTTTTTCTTTGTTTTGTTGTCATGGGTGTGTACTTACCACAATAGGTCCCTGATCCTTGTTTGAGACCTTTAGGCTCTGCCTTAAGTAAAACAAGATTGAATTTATTAATTTAATTTTGAGTCTTTGGATTTTTAGGTGGGTTGTACATCAGAAAGCTGCTGCTTTGTCTTAATTTGATGTCACTTTTTTATGTTCCTGGAAGATTGAGACCTGTTAAACAAGTGGAAGGGCAGAAGTTAAACATAATGTGAAGCCTCTTGAGCTATTTGTTGATCTGGCAATAAAACCCTACAACATGTCCACTGACATATAAAGTACTTTTGGAACTACCTTATTGAATGTTATAAATTCATGTTGATTTAAACATAGGAGTGGCCTATTCATGGTTCTGGGCACTTTTCTGTATATTATAAACATGCAAGTATAGGAAGACTAACACTAATGAAAATAAATGTAGTTACTTTGCTATAGCTAAGAAGTGGAAAAACAAAACAACCTCAACACAGATTGTAGCCTTAAATATAACTCTTGCTTTCCAAAGGCTCAGAGGTGAATATTGCAAAGGGCTCTTAAGGTCAGCAGTTTAAAGCTATTTCAAATCAAAATGGGGACTGAATTCTGAAGCTCAGGCTCCCTGTCAGCAATTCCCTCTCAATCAAACTGACACATCTTCAGCTTTTACTTGTGGCATTTGTGACAATATATCATGGGGCCGGGGGGGAAGCTCTCTTAGAAGTACCACACCAAGTTGTTCTTTGTTGAACAAAGCCAACGTAATCTCAATGGGGAAACACATAATAAACAACAAATTTCAATACTAGCTTCAGTATCAATGTACTTAACAGGCTGCTGATTGAGACTTTGCAACACTGTGTGGTGAAGGCAAAGAAACTACCTTATTCCCCTACCCAGAATCAGATTTTTTTGAGGGGGAGGGGGGAAGTCTGCAGTGGAATTGGTCAGTTTGGCATGAGACTGTTAAATCAATTGCAATCTGGATGTCTTCCCTTAAGTTTGTGCATTTTGATAAGTAAACTATGGTCACTTTATGAAGAGAGAGCCTGGAAAGAGGATGCCTAGGAGCCACTTCATTGATAGTTGAAGATATTTTTGAGCAGTTCTGCCAAGCCACAGATAAGGACAGAACTAAAAAATTTTCCTTTCAGGAAGTTTCCCGTGTTCGGTAATGCTGGACCGTTAACATTGGTTCCTTAGTTGAACTGGAGTGTTGCTATGCTTTTTCTGTTTGCAGGTTGTAAAAAGGCCAAAATTCAGTCGTTCCTGCCAAAATAAATCAAATGTCAGATCAAGAGTGTGACCAGGTGAGGCATAAACCAGCTGGGCTATTCAGTGGTGGTTATTATGATTTTTTTGAATCCTAAGCACTCTGTGAATAGCAGACACAAATGTGGTTTCTGAAAGTCAGAGTACCGTCAGCCAATACCAGTTCAGCATTAGTACCAGTCCCTTTTTAGCATCATCCTGGGACTTGCCCTCTAGGTATACGCTGTATCTATTCCTTGTCTGAGTAGGAAGGGGACCTTCTACACTCCCAAGCTGGATGCAAGCAGCAGAACCATGTCATCACCCAGTTGACCTCTGCCTGAAGCCTAGCAGTAATATCCAGTTTAGCAGCATAATCCCAAACAGGGTTCAGTAATATGTGTAAAGTTGGGGGTTTGTTCTTGAACAGATAATGAGTATGTGACAAGCTACGCACAACCTGAAATTGGTCAGCATCAGCTGAAGACTTTGTCCTACAGCAGGGGTTGGCAACCTTTCAGAAGTTGTGTGCCGAGTCTTCATTTATTCACTCTAATTTCAGGTTTTGCGTACCAGTCATACATTTTAACCTTTTTAGAAGGTCTATTTCTATAAATCTATAATATATATCTAAACTATTGTTGTATGTAAAGTAAATAAGGTTTTTAAAATGTTTAAGAAGCTTCATTTAAAATTGAATTAAAATTTAAAGCCCCCTAAACTGGTGGCCAGGACCTGGGCAGTGTGAAAATCCGCTCGTGTGCCGCCTTGGGCACGCGTGCCACAGGTTGCCTACCCCTGTCCTACAACATACTGTCTTTCTGAGTGATCAAAATTAGAAATCTTGATTCCAGCTTTTGCTATCACCATAGACTATGTCTACCATAACTAGAGAGCTGGTACCTCTAATCTTTCTTTCTATGATATGCAGAATTTTAAGCAACAATAAAGCATAGTTTTTGGTACTGATTGTCAATGTAATTGCCAGTAAAACATTTCAGTATTGTAAAATTCTACTAAGTTTTCAAATTAAGATATGTATTGCAGAACTACATATATACTTATAATACAGCAAGCCCATCTCAGATGTTTTGTATTGACAAACTCTCTCTAAGGTAAATTTTCAGTCTGGTGTATTATTTAAACGCCCAACATAAATGATTGTTAATGTGTTATGCAATGGAATTGTCTTTGCTACCTCTAAATCAGTTGTCCTGATCATAGTAATTTGAATATATTTTCAGCTACTCATTTTTTCATACTAATACTATGAATTCCTTAGAGAAAATACTTCATTGGAGTGATAATTATATTCCTTACTGATTTATCATTGTTTGTAGCTAGTTGTCATTACCATTCACTGTTGATTTCTGTTCATTAAACTATAGAATTCTAACTTGCAAAGTTGTGTTTAAAATTCGCTTTTTAGAGTCAACTTTCTGTGACATTGCTATTTTACTTTTAAAGTTGTTTTGGACTGTTAGGTATCTGAGTTGCCACGCTTACTGATGAATAATTTTTCCATCTTCTGTCAATGAATGGAATTGCTTTTGGGTTAACTGTAAATACCAGGAATAGCTTATGGATTTTTTTGGCTTAATATTAGTCTCAGAACTGGTAAACAACCTCCTTACGCTGTTTAAATAGAAAAGGAATGGTGAAAAGTTATCTGTTGTAGATAGGAAACCTACTTGGGAGGCTTTGAAACTTGGCAGTCAGTCCCTATTTAAGTGAATTTGGTTTAAGCAAAGGTTTACAACTGCCTTCTAGGTTTGTTTTCTGCATACTTCTGCTAAGTTTTCTTTTCTAAAACAGAAAATGAAATAATTGGACGGTATGTAAAATCACAACCAACACATTTAGACGCTACTTCAGCAGCTACAGATTGTGGCATGGTAGGTTAAGAAAAAGGTTGGAGTTTTCTTTTTGAGATCATTGCTTCTAATGGATTTGTCAGCTCTTCAGTATTTGAAGATAGTGTCTAGTACTCTAAGTCCTTTCCTGCTGCCACACAACAAGTTTTTCTCGGGAGGAGTTCAGAAAGTACAGCTAAACCATTTAAAGTAAGAAATGGGAGGAAATTACATGTGTGCTAGTGTAAGGGTACATCCAGACTACCCGCCGTATTGGCGGGTAGCGATCGATTTATCGGGGATCGATATATCGCGTCTCATTAAGCCGCAATATATCGATCCCCGAACGTGCTCCCCGTCAACTCCGGAACTTCACCGGAGCGAGCGGTGGTAGCGGAGTCGACGGGGGAGCCGTGGCCGTCGATCCCGTACCGTGAGGATGGGAGGTAAGATATGTTGACTTCAGCTATGGTATTCCTGTAGCTGAAGTTGCGTATCTTACATCGACACCCCCCCCCATAGTGTAGACCAGCCCTAAGTGTAAATGGTGTGTGTGCGTCAGTTTTATTAATTAGCTGATATACCAGTTCAATTTTGAAACGGAAATCTAACAAAGCAGATTTTTTAATTTGCTAAGTGGTGTAGCCAATACTATGATGGCACTTAATTAGGATAACCCCTTTTTTTGGGAGCCCTAGCTTAGTGATTTTTAGCACTAGGTATTTCACAGGTCTGCTTTTAAATTGGACAGTATTTCTCAGGTAAGGACACTTAAGTTAGTTATTAACCAATCAAAAGTTTATTAATGCTCTCAGAGCCACAGAAGTATACAATCAAAAGTTCATTCATTAAATGTAGATATAACAGATGTTCTTGGGCAAAAAACACATGCAGTCTTCTAAGCGATTAACATAGATCAGTATAGCAGCCCAGTAGCTATGCCAAAGAACATAGACTTAGTCATCAATTTTCAATTATTTTCAGTACCACTAATACATGACACGTCAAGTAATTCATGTCTTAAGGCACTGTTAGCAATGTGGTCTGTGCTATTTTATTCATTTGGTATGAAAGGGAGTACTGTAGTTTAAAATACTGAGAGGGATTGCTTTAAGTCTCTCAGGCAACTTAGCAGGGGATTATAAAAGCAAAACATGCATATACCATTAGTTACTTAAAATCCAAAATATGGTTACTTGAGGTCTCGCTGTAAATAGTGTAGACTCAACTTTGAGTTACTTATATTAAAAAACGCAGAGAAACAGTATATGTGAAATGACTTCTCTCCACTACTTCTTAGTCCTGTTAACCCTATAGGAGAGGAGAACTGTTCATGAGACTGGTTTGTGTGTTTCATAGCACTTCCGGTTTCTACCGCATATTTATGGGTTCAGTCAGCTTTATTTAGTTCTCTAACCCTGGATAAGTGGAGAGGCTGTTGAAATGGGTTCGGTTAGGTCTGGAGCCCAACACTGTGACCTCAGTTTGATATAGCCTGAATTCAGGGTCCATGGAATGGTGGCTGCTCTTGTGTTTCTATTGAACTTTTGCCAACTGAGCACTCAGATTTCAGCTGTTTCACTGCTGTTTCTGTCAAAACTCAATACATAGCATTGGTATATAACAAATTTCTTTCATCCTTTTTTATCAGAGGCTTTTTTAAACTTGGGTTAATTTCAAGAATTGTATTTGCATATTAGCCCAGACTATTAATTAGTGTTCCCCCTTCTTTAAACAATTTTGTTTAATATTTGAAAGCTATGCCCTCAATCAGTGCTAATATCTTCTATTATTTTATTCTTCTTGTGTTGTATGATAGGTACCACTTCTATAACACAACCGTCATTTAGAAAGAAAACAAACAAAAATCCCTTATAGTTCTGCTACATTCAGTGGACCTACTTGTACATCTTACGTCTTACGCCTTTTATTTGTCAACCTTTAAGGTATACAATAAGATATAAAAGAATTACACTGGAGGAACAAGACAGATTCTAATATAGATTGAAATATATCTGATTCTTAGGGCACACAAATATGTGGTTTCTAGTTTGGGGTGAAAGATCAGTGATTTTGGATTGCTTGGGTGTACCAAGCAGTTGGCCCAGTTTTTGGGTCTCATAGGAAGTGATTTCTTAAGTTGATTTTTGACGTGTAGTTTCCATGCTTTTCTCTGGTCCTCGGTGAGCACATAAGAGACAATAGAGCTCTCTGCACAGGAAAGAGGGCACTTATTTTTGTTTGTCACCCGGTAGGAGTTGCTTTTAGCAAGACCAAGGGGGATGGAAGCTTCGTACACAAGTAAACTATGGGAGTCCTTTGTATGAGCATCTAACAATAACTGGAAGACTCCTTATCAAGCAGTGCTGCTTTCCTTTCCTTTCCTAGGGAATGTGTGCTTCAGTTTCAGGTTTCATGATGTTTCCCACCAGTTGTTGCACCTGTTGGATATGGATTGGTTCCCACTCCACTGAGCACCAAGAAGAAACTAAAGTTTAGGCAGATGTATAGGGATAATGGGTTGTAATGTAACTTGTAACAGATAAATGGTTTACTGATTAAAAGAGTCAGAGAGAACTGTAGCTGTTGAATATATTTTCAGGGCATATTTGACATCTATATTCATACTTAAGGCCCCTCATTCCTAGTTTTTATTTTGTTTAAAGTTTTCTGGGAATTTGGTGGTGTTTATTACAAAAAATGAAGGGAAAAAGATGTAAATCTGGGGAAAAATAGTTTAATAGCTTTTGGGTAATTATCCGGTTAATGTTGGGGGACGGGAGGATTTAAAAACAGAGAAACTAAGAGTATTATAAATAAAAAGCTTAATGTTGTAATGGATTTTGTTTTCTTTTGAAAACAGTTTAAAAACAATGGAGTGTTTTTATGCTTGATTAAAGGGGATTCAGCGTAAATGCCAAAAGGCCTGGGTAGCGCAAACTCTCAGCAGGTTTTTCGAAGTGTCTTTTCCGAGGCTTGTTCTCCTGCACTTTCAAATGTAGCTGAAGGACTGTGGGTGGGGGTGAAGTGAGGAGAGAGTGGGATGGGAATGAATGAGCAGGGAGTAATCCTGCCGTTGGCACCCAACCCTGCTCCCACTGATTGACTGAGAGACAAAGCCACTACTTTCTTCACCATGCCATGTGCTCCTCAGCTCTGCAGGGGGGCGGGGGGGGGAGTGCTGAGGGTGCCTGATACTCTGGGACTGGGGGCTCATGGGGTGCCCAGCACTCACAGGGAGCAGAGGGCAGGAGGGAGAGCCCCATGGTAGGGAGTGGTGCCTGGCACTGAGGATGACAGATCCCCAAGCACTTAAGGGGCTGATACCACCGTCTTCCCTGCTCTGCGAACACTGTGTGGTGGGGAAATGGATGGGTGCCCCTTCCTGGCTCCAGCACTCCTGGAGGGCAGGGAAGAAGGGTTCATGTCTTTTGCGTGTACATGGTGCCTGGTACTTATAGGGGGGCTGCGGTCGTAGGCAGAGGGTGCCCCATGAGGATGAGGATTTCTCTCATGCGGAAGTGTACCCAGTACTTATGGGGGGGGCAGGGGTCGTAGGCAGAGTATGCCCCATGAGGATGCCTGGCACTCTTGTGGGAGGAGTGGATGTGGCTCTGTGGCCACACTGAAGGGCAGGGGAAGTAGATGGGGGGCCAGTACTCACTGGGGTTCAGGCTTCCACTCTTGTTGGCATGTGTCAGTTGCTGGGACGAGGCTCCCTGCGCATCTTGCCTTACAGTGCCAAATGCAGCAACCACCAACCGGTAGTTACTCTCTTGGCTTCCTCTTGGAACAGGTGCGTAGTGCCGCACCATTTGGAGAGGGCTCTGTGGGAGGGAAGCTGGGTCCAAGGAGTTAGAGCACTTGAAAAATTTGGGTTTAAACTGGAAAACAAGAACTTTAGGTTTTTCCTGGTCGTTTTTGTTTAAATAAAAAAAAGAGAGAAGAAAAAGCTCTAAAAAGAAGGGTCTTTGCTACGCTGCATTCTTGGCCATGTCTGATGTGTCATTTAGGGCTAGATATTCAAAAGTATTGAGCATATAGTTTGCTTTTGTAAGGTTTATGGCCAAATTTTCGTAAGAGTTCAGCACCCAATGTGTACAAGTATTTTTTAAATCCGGTCACTTAATTTGGTGCCTAAGTGGGAGCTGAGCTCTTTGGAAAAACTGATGCCTATTGTAGGTTACGAGCCCTCGTGGAAACTCTGTCCTCAGTGATAAGACTGAGGCAACATCTACACTTGCAACTCAATGACAAAACTTTAATCTTTCAGCAGCATTACAAGCCTCCTCCCACCCCACCCCTTATCCCCCCCAAAAAAGAAAAAAGTTTTGCTGATGGCAAGCTCTGGTATGAACAGCGCTTTGTCAGCAGGAGCGCCCTCCTGCCGACAACACTAATGCCGCTCATTGCGGGTGGAAGTGTTTTGTTGGCAGGAGAGCCAACAAACAGTGGCTACACTGTGTACCTTTTAGCGAAGTGGCTGTAATGAGACATCCTTGTTGCTAAAAGTTGTGTAGTGTAGACATAGCCTAAGATAGGAAGCACAAACCTGTGCAGTTGCTGTGATGGTGACTTAGAATGGTAGAAAGGAAGGACTGGAACAAGGGATCTTGAGGGGTCATCTAGTCCAGTGTCCTGCGTTGAAGCAGGACCTGCCTTTAAAAACCTCCAATGAGGGGAGTCCACAACCATCCTTGGTAATCTATTCCAGTACTTAACTGTCCTTACAGGTAGAAAGTTTTCCTTAATAGCTATCCTACACATCTTTTGTTGCACATTAAACTGATTACTTATGGTCCTACCATTGGTGGACCTGGAGAACAATTGATCAGCATCTTTTATTACAACACTTAACGTACTTGAAGACTGTTAACAGGTCCCACTCAGTCTTCTTCTCTCAACATAAAACATGCCCCATATTTTTAATCTTTCCTTTTAAGTCAGGGTTCTAAACCTTGTATCATTTTTGTGGCTCTCCGCTGAACTGCTCTTCAGTTTGTCTCTAGCTTTCCTAAAGTGTAACTCCTGCAGTGGGACACAGTGCTCGAGTTGAGGCCTCACCAGTGCCAAGTAGCATGGGGCAATTCTCTCATTTCTTCACATCTGACATTCACCCCAAAATGATATTAGACTTTTTCGCATTTACATTGTTGGCTTTTACTTAGCTTGTGAACCACAATAATCTCCAGATCCATTTTCAGCATTACAGTACTACACTTTGCTAGTTATTCTCCATTTTGTAGCTATGCCTGTGTCTTTTCCTTCCTAACAGCAGTCATTTTGTTCTTCCCTTTATTGAATTTCATTTTATTAATTTCTGACCAATTCTCTAATTTGTCAAGGTCATTTAGAATTCTAAAGTGCTAGAAGGCCCTCCCAGTTTGGCATCATCTGCAGATTTTTATAAGCATAATGAGTTGGATAATGGAATGGAGAGTAATGAAAATATCGTATAGTACCAGACCCAAGACAGATCCCTGTGGGACCCAACTATATACATTGTCCAAGTTTGACAGTGAACCAGTGAATGGAGGTTTAAGGATGTTAGTTGTACTAGAAGTACAAAAGGGGTGTGTGTGGAAGTAGAGCAAGAACTGACAGGGATTTGAAGGGGATTTCAATGCATACTGTCTCTTCTGTGAGCAAGAGTCAGGCTAACTGTAATCCTAATAATGTGAGATTTGTAGAAGTGAGGATTATGTGAGGTGAGTGGGAAAGAACTGTGTGAGAAGTTGTTGCGACCGTGTGTAGATAAATATGGAATGTAGACTAGAGTCTAAATAAGTGAGAAAAATAAGATATCAGGATGATCTATGTATAAACAAAATGCAGCTGTTGCTTATTATTGTATGTAACAAAAGGTATAAATGCTTGCTGTAATTGTTTACCTGTAGAGAGACCTGCCTAGGCGGAGGAAACCCGGTGTCCTAGTGCGCACTCTCCCTCCACGCAATTGCTAGAGATAATAAAGTATCTGACTTTGCTGCACCCAACCAGAGAGTGAGAACTGTGGTTTTTCTCCGACACACTGATAACTGAATAAGGTCTTTCAACGTATGGCTCCACCCACCTTATACTAATTTAATCTAAACTGCATTTCCCTAGTCTGTTGTGCTGTTAAATATGTGAAGCAATTTTCCAAATGTCAACACTGGATTTATATTCTATAACTGGAGAAATTTTATTTGTCATGCTCAAAGCTAGCCAGAGTCAGTGTCCAAAATTCGGGGGTTGTATATTAATACACTAAAACAGATTTGAACTAATGTCTTGGTCATTTATAAAATATATTGGGAACACGGGACAAATCATCATATTGGAGAATAGTTGCACATTTGGTCAAATGAAATAAAAAATGACTCAATTAACATGTATATTTTACTCTTCCCACAGCTGGGTCAACAATTTTGGACATGAAGGTCTTGGGCTTCTGTTGGATGTACTGGAAAGGCTTCTGGACAAGAAACAGTAAGAACCCAAAACATTGGGGTGGGAGATGGAAACTGCTATTAAGGTTTTGACCTTAGTTAATGCTGTTGGTTTTTCTTTCAAGGCAAGAAAGTATTGACAAGAAGAATCAACATAAGCTTATTCAGTGCCTCAAAGCATTTATGAATAATAAGGTAAGAGAAATATTTTTGTTTAGTTTTAGGTGCTTTGATCATGCCTGCCTGTTTGATAAAGAGCTAAGTTCAATAATGAAGTTTAACTTTATTGCATCTTTTCTTTTAGTCATGCTTCTTTGTCAAAAGTGAGAAATTCAGAGTAGTGGATATTTAAGTCCTGCATTAGAGAATTGGGGATAAGGATGCAGTACAGACTTGAGTGTCCAGTTCATGTATCTTCAGTGAGTTAAAAGGATGTTTCAGTCACAATTTTATTGAATGCTGTGGACCAAATTTAATTTGCTTGTTAGGGAAATATTCATAATGCTTCTGTAAAGTGGAAATAATAATAAAAAAGTTTGTCTCTTTTCTCTAGCCTGTTAAGAAGAGATGGGTGAAAGAGGAGGAAGAACTATGGTGGGGATTATTTAGAGGAAGTTAAAATTAATGATGCCATTATTTCTCAGATACTGTGATCCAGAAGTAATGGGCAGAATTGGTTTGTTTTTAAGATATTATGAAGGCTATCCAGAGTCTTGGATGGGTGCTCTGTTGGTGTGGAGTAGTAGAAATCATAATTCATGGGATCAGCTGTTTTCTTGAACTAAAATGTTTAATTTTAATATATTAAAAAACCCATGAATTTGGGAATGACAATGAACATTATATTTTTTTTCTGTAAGAAATGTCAAGGCTACATATGGTGAGCAGATTGTAGGGAACTTTGTGGTATTCTTTAAACTGTAGAAATAGAAGGCCAGAACAATATGAAATCAGAGAAATAGAGAAATGCTTAATACTCATAAGACAGATGATATAGTCATTCAGCCGTCATATTCAGGCATGGATGTCCAAAGTTAATCACCTAGTTCTGTTCTTAGCAAGATAAACACATGTTTAGGTTTTCAGAGAGGTGCTGAACTCTCAGCCCCCATTGACCACAAAACAAGTTCTAGGTGCTCTGCATCTTGAGAAAAATGTGTTGTTTTTTTTTTGTTTTTGTTTTTGTTTTTTAAACCTGTTTTGAGATTTCACATTCTGGTAAACAGAATGATTTAAGCTGTTAATTTTATATACAGCTTTTTGTACACACAGATGAAGTCAGAGTACACTCAGATATTGTGTTCAATCACAGACATAAAATATACCTATTTTCTCTTAATATGAGCTAGTGTATGTGCGTAATTAAAATTTCTAGTAGTTGCTATTTCCAAACTTAAAAATAGATACTAGATTTAAAGGAATACATTGGAATTATGTTTCCAGATGTTAACCAGTTAAAGTGGAATCTAACCAAAGTTTGTTTCAAAGATTCATGTCCTTGAAGAGTTTTACTTCTGTGAGCTGTTTTTTGAAAGTTGCATTATTAGATGATTTGTGACTTTTAATCTCATAACAAACTGCAAAGTATTCATTTACTGGTGTTCACCTTGCAGTTTCATGCTAAATGTAGCAATTTATTATTGTTACTTAGCTTTGTTGCTGTTACTTAGCTGAATGTATTGATGAAAGATTCAATCATTGGATGTAGGTGGGGGGAAAAAGGTGACGGAACCTCTTAGTCGGGATACCTATTATATTTCAGCATATCTGAATTAGTAAGATTTGTCATTTTCAGGAAGAAGATTATAGTTTAAAAGATGAATTTGGTCCACAAGCAATAAAGCTGTCCGTGTGCTGAAGCAAGTTTCCCATTGAAGTGAAAATACTTGGGGAAAAAAAAAATACTTTTTATGTCCAATCTTGGATACTCAGGCTAGATGTGTCTGAGGGAGAGGAATAACCTTTTCAAGAAGAACTCATTGTTGTCTCTCTCTTTTTGAAGTACGGATTGCAAAGGACTCTAGGAGATGAAAGAAGCCTTTTGTTACTAGCAAGAGCAATTGATCCAAAGCAACCAAACATGATGACGGAAACAGTAAAAATACTTTCTGCCATTTGTATTGTTGGAGAGGAAAACATGTAAGTAATATGTTGAAGAGATACTTATTGTATGTAAGACTTTGAGCAAATAACTAACTTGAGTTTTCCATTTTATCTATTCCTGTGTTGTTTTGTGTGTTTTGGCATGAGAAGGCGATTACAAATGTTTCGATTAGTTTTGCATGTTGTAGATTATTTTGTTACTCTCTGTTTTCTTCTTTAGTAGTATAAAATGGGGTAAACTCATGTCTGGTGATAAGTCATTTATCTTACAAATGTCTTTAGTAACCTTTTCCTCTTCTAAAAAGCAACAGAGGGTCCTGTGGCACCTTTAAGACTAACAGAAGTATTGGAGCATAAGCTTTTGTGGGTGAATGCCCACTTCATTAGACACAAGTAATGGAAATTTCCAGAGGCAGGTATAAATCAGTATGGAGATAACGAGGTTAGTTCAATCAGGGAGGGTGAGGTGCTCTGCTAGCAGTTGAAGTGTGAACACCAAGGGAGGAGAAACTGCTTCTGTAATTGGATAATCATTCACAGTCTTTGTTTAATCCTGATCTGATGGTGTCAAATTTGCAAATGAACTGAAGCTCAGCAGTTTCTCTTTGGAGTCTGGTCCTGAAGTTTTTTTGCTGTAAGATGGCTACCTTTACATCTGCTATTGTGTGGCCAGGGAGGTTGAAGTGTTCTCCTACAGGTTTTTGTATATTGCCTGATATCTGACTTGTGTCCATTTATCCTCTTGCGTAGTGACTGTCCAGTTTGGCCAATGTACATAGCAGAGGGGTATTGCTGGCACATGATGGCATATATAACATTGGTGGACGTGCAGGTGAATGAGCCGGTGATGTTGTAGCTGATCTGGTTAGGTCCTGTGATGGTGTTGCTGGTGTAGATATGTGGGCAGAGTTGGCATCGAGGTTTGTTGCATGGGTTGGTTCCTGAGTTAGAGTTGTTATGGTGCGGTGCGTGGTTGCTGGTGAGAATATGCTTAAGGTTGGCAGGTTGTCTGTGGGCGAGGACTGGCCTGCCTCCCAAGGTCTGTGAAAGTGAGGGATCATTGTGCAGGATGGGTTGTAGATTACTGATGATGCGTTGGAGAGGTTTAAGCTGAGGACTGTAGGTGATGACCAGTGGAGTTCTGTTGGTTTCTTTCATGGGCTTGTCTGTAGCAGGAGGCTTCTGGGTACACGTCTGGCTCTGTTGATTTGTTTCTTTATTTCCTTGTGTGGGTATTGTAGTTTTGAGAATGCTTGGTGAAGATCTTGTATGTGTTGGCCTCTGTCTGAGGGGTTGGAGCAGATTCGGTTGTACTTTAGCGTTTGGCTGTAGACGATGGATCGTGTGGTGTGTCCGGGGTGGAAGCTGGAAGCATGAAGGTAGGCGTAGCGGTCGGTGGGTTTTCGGTATAGGGTGGTGTTAATGTGGCCATCGCTTATTTGTACTGTGGTGTCTAGGAGGTGGACCTCCCGTGTAGATTGGTCCAGGCTGAGGTTGATGGTGGAGTGGAAGCTGTTGAAATCATGGTGGAATTCTTCCAGGGTCTCCTTCTGATGGGTCCAGAGGCATGGAATTTTCGTCTTCTGTTGTACTGTTTTTAGTTTAGGTGAAAAGAAATGCATTACCTATTTAAATGGACAGAATCAATGTTTTGATAAGTCAGTTGGAATAGTTTATATATTGGAATTATATCTTCATACTAAAATATTGACACTGACACCATTTACTGAGAGACTCAAAATGATTTTGGGGTAAGATAGATTTTCAGAGCATGGTTCTTTATAATCCACCTTTGACTTTATCCGGATCATGACAAGTTTGAGCTGTTGAATAGTTTGCTTGTATTGCAATATATAGCATTTCATGTGTGAGTGAAAACCACGGAAAATCCCTGTGTGCTGCAAAACTTCAAATTGCCGTGATTGAGACACTGAGTTATTGGCTGGTGAGCCAGTTCTCAGTTCCAGAGAAATTGACAGGCAATGTAAGAATAGAGTAGAAGAGCTCCTGCGTACATATGGGTCAAACCATTATGGTTTTTATGGCAGTAAATTTAATCTGGTAGAATACTTCAAAAAATTAATGAGAGAGTAGATAAAGGTGACCAAATGGACCCAATAATTTACTTTTAATTTTTAAAATGCCTTTGATAAGGTCCCGTATCAAATAATTATATGGTAAGGGCCTGAGTTTTGTAAATAAAAACGTATTTAGGTTTAGATGAGTCCTAGTGAACAGCTAAATAACAAGCAATATATGTACATATCCAGTGTTGATGCTGGTGTCCAGTCAAAGGTGACACTAGTATTTAAATGGCAAAGGATGCAAAATATTAAGTTTTTCTCTGAACTTGTATGATTGATTTTTAACCAAGAAGACTAATTAAAAAACAAAACAAAACTCTTAACAGATTTCCCAGATACTGTGATTGAATTTTCATTTTGAAGTAGCTTAGGCATTCTGAAGTCATTTGAAGCTTTGGTTTTAATACCTCACGTGGAAGATCTAGCGTACAATTTATTACATTCTTGTGTGGTCTGCAAGTGATTAGATCGATATTGAAAGGGGAAGCCTGAAAGTAGGTAAGCTCTCTGGTAAACTACCTATGAATTCCCCTCTCACTCTCACTCTCTCTCTCTCTCTCTCTCTCTCTCTCAGTCTGGACAAACTTTTAGAAGCTATAACGACTGCAGCTGAGAGAAATAACAGAGAACGTTTTTCTCCAGTTGTGCAAGGATTGGAGAACCATGAAGCTTTGCAGTTGCAGGTGGGTTTGCTGTATCTTGGACATGATCTAATTGTCAGATGTCTAAATATAATCGAAAATGGTAACAAAATGAAATCAGCTCAACTGTGTTAGCATCTTTTAATTGTTTTGCTATGTAAATTTGTGCCTTTATATATTTCAATAAAAGAAAAAAATATCGTTGCGGGTAATTAGGTAGACAAACTCAGTGGAAACTGGTTTCCAGCAGGTAGCATCTATGAATACAAAATCAAGAAGACTTCAATTCAGTGGAAATATTTGAAGAGCCTTGCAGACATACAATAATTAATTGGTTGTATTAGACATTGCCTTTATTACTGAGACTATTAATCAAGCAATCTTGGAAAATTCTGGGGAATGTTGACCCCAGTATTACTGGCTGATTTTGGATTTTGGCATGGTATATCTTCTATCTACCAATAGATATGCTGAAAACAATTTTTGTGTGTGTTTGCTTGTTGCTTAAAAATAAAATAACTTCAAAAGAAATATTAGATAATTAGCTAGAATGAATGGTAGTGGTTCACTTGTGTTAGAAATCTGAGTCTCCTTTTTTATATAGAGATAGTAAATTGAAGTCAATGGGTGTATTGACTAAGTAAAGACTTCAAAGTCTGAGCACCATATAAAGGCACAAAATATTTTATTTGTGTGTGAAATGCTTACGTCTTATATAACACTTCTCATCAGTAGATAAGCACTTTACAAAGGAGATGAGGTTCCTTCTCCCCATATTACAGATTGGGAATCCGAGGCACAGACATGTGAAGTTACTTATCAGGAGGCCAGTGGCTGAGCCAAAAAGAGAACCAAGGTCTCCAGAGTCCCAGTCCAGTGCCTTATCCACTATACCACACACACAGTTGTATAAACAATTTATTTTTCTAGAGATTATAGAAAAAATTTAACAGAGGCATTTTAAACACCTAGACTCTTGTATGAACCAACACACGTTATAAAGTTGGGGAAGGAAAATCCCAGAATCTTTAACTTTCTCACCTCTTTCATATACTAATTAAATCTGGAAAAAGGACAAACAGCTGTGCCCTTTTTACTCTTCATTGTGAATAAATGATGCCTGTTGGTCCCTGTCCCTCCCCTCTTCTTGCTTGTTTATTACATTGGAAATTCATTTCTTGTTTAAACTTGTAAAATGTTCATCTAGTCATAATTAAGGCTTTGTGTCTGTCACGGAGGTCACAGAAGTCACTGATTCCGTTACTTTCCATGACCTCTGTGACTTCTGCAGTGGTCGGTGTGGCTGGCTCCAGGGCTGCCCTGAGCAGCTCAGGCAGCCCTTGGGCCAGCTGCATTGGCTGCTTCTGGGGCAGTTTGAGTGAGGGAGAGGGCTCAGGGCTGGGGCAGGGAGTTGGGGTGCGTGGTGATGCTTAACTTGGGGGGCTTCCCGGAAGCGGCCAATATGTCCCTGCAGCTCCTAGGCAGAGGGGGCAGTGGGCTCTGCGTGCTGCCCCCGCCCATAGGCATTGCCTCCTGCAGCTCCTATTGGCTGCTGTTCCCGGCCAATGGGAGCTGTGGAGCTGGAGCTCGTGGCGGGAGGAAGTGCGCGGAGCCCCCTTGGCCTTGCCTCCCCCTAGGAACCGCAGGGACATGCAGAGCTGGGTAGGGAGCCTGCCAGCCCCACCATCCCCCGCCCCCCCAGCAGCCTGGGACCCCTGCTCCCAGCACCAGCAGAGATCCCGGGGCACACACCGCCAGCTGCCTCACCCCCAGCATCTGCGGTGACCTGGACCACAACCACAGAACACTCCTGGCCCACCGATCCAAGTTTTAGTTAGGGGTGCATAGTATAAGTCAGGGGTAGGCAACCTATGGCACACGTGCCAAAGGCGGTACACGAGCTGATTTTCAGTGGTACTCACACTACCCGGTTCCTGGCCACTGGTCCTGGGGGCTTTGCATTTTAATTTAATTTTAAATGAAGCTTCTTAAACATTTTAAAAACCTTATTTACTTTACATACAACAATA
The DNA here is from genome assembly GCF_013100865.1 of Trachemys scripta elegans. Classification (NCBI taxonomy): domain Eukaryota; kingdom Metazoa; phylum Chordata; order Testudines; family Emydidae; genus Trachemys; species Trachemys scripta. The sequence continues at coordinate 36,106,800 of NC_048306.1, forward strand.
GTTTAGTTATATATTATAGACTTAGAAAAGGAGATCTTCTAAAAATGTTAAAATGTATGACTGGCACCCGAATCCTTAAATTAGAGTAAATAAATGAAGACTCGGCACACCACTTCTGAAAGGTTGCGGACCCCTGGTATAAGTCATAGACAGGTCACGGACAATGCATTTTTGTTTACTGCCTGTGACCTGTCCATGACTTTTACTAAAAATACCCATGACTAAAGCATAGCGTTAGTCATAATTGGAAGGGCTGTGGTAGATCCATAATAGGTCACGTATTACCTGGCCACTCCTTTCCTGCTATAGTTGTGTTCATGCTGGCTTGCTGGACACAGTGGTTTAAGTCCATTAGGAGAGAATTTTCCATTAAAAATTACGGTCTACTCTGGTTTTTCAAGGACCAGCTGGTTTCCTGAACAACACTCAAGTAACAACAAAATTTTAGAAGTTACAGTGCCTGCCGTATATGAAAAGTCTATTTCCATTTTTCATTACATGTTTAACGTCCTATTAATCACACTTCTCCCTTTCTTTATCCATAGAAAATACTTTTAGCACTGTGTCACAATTTCTAGGTGCACCTCTGACCTCCATTTGTACCACCAGTTAGATTTCAGGCCTTAAGTACTCCTCTCTCTTAGGGTCGAATGGTGTAATTCTCCAATTCTTAGACCAGGCCTTGCACTGTTAGCTCTCAGCATTGGCAAAACAAAGCTTGCACCTTCATTGGAGACAGGATGTAGGATCCTTGAAATTAATAGCTTACCCCATTATCTTTTTATTGCCAAAATGTTTTTTTTGGGAGGCTGCTTATTTAGTCATGTTTTGCTTTCCTGTTGATTTCCCGAACAGTCCCCTGTTAAGCTAGACAAATAAGTTTGTGCAGCAAAGCCCCATTAACCCATTAGTGTTGAGAAAATTATACATCAGTATTTCTAGATTATTACATAGCAGATTCATGTCTGTCACAACTACTGCTTTAGATACTGTGATATATATTATACAGTACCGTAAAATGGGTTTTAGGATTAAATATATGTAGAAGCTGAAAGCATTTCATCCAATCCTGATCCCATAGACTTGCAGATGGCTGTCTACAGGATACCATATTCTTCCACCATCCAACTCCATGTGAAGTTCATCTGCTCAATGTTATTAGCCATTGTTAATAAAGCTAATTGCTACTTTATATGCAGAGTTGCTCTCTGACCCAAGACATGCAATACTGGTTTGGGAATTTTTTTAAGTCTTTGAAATACAGGGCATGGAAATATAAAAACAGCTGCTTCATAGCTTAGCAATTTTGTCTAAAGTTCTGGATTGGGATTTCCGAGCAAATGCCTAAGAAGAAAATAAGATATATGAAAGACATGAAGTGATTTCAGTGCAGCCACTGTTGAAGAGAACAGGCCAGGTTTGTGCTCATACAGGTTTGAAGAATTTAGCTTCTGTTGTGACTATTTAGCCTTAACTAAAAGAAAATCCTTGGAATGGGTATCTGGATCGCTCACTTAACAAAACTTTACGTGACCACTTCTTACCAATGTTCAGAAAGGTGCTGATGGCAAGATGCCTTCAACGTTCCTCAGCCAGTTGGAGTATCACTAAATTGGGGAGTAGATGATTGTCTTAGTATATTTAAATAGATAAATAAAAATATCCACTATTACAAAAGTTGCTTTCCCCTGTCACCCGGAAAACCATCAAACTACACTTTTACTGCTTCAGGATTGTCAAGTATACAGTATCATGTACGATGGATATATTCACTAAGTAGAATGAACCAATTTATAAATTGCAACTGATGTCAAAATGTTTTGTGCCTTTCTAGGGTGATGAATATGTAGTTAATTTTGGGAAATCTTACCAGTGCTTAGTTGCTATGATTATGAATCTTGATAGAAATCCATAGATATGTTTTTATTTGAATGGTTCAAAACATTTAGTAATTAAAAATGACTCTTGAAAGCCGAGAATTTCCTTAGCTATTTTGAAAGCAGTGTTAGGTATACAAGATCCATCTACTTTTGTGTTAAAGCTTTTATTCTATATATGTATACGCATAACACAGAAGGTCAATGGCATTTGTATAGCTGTGATTTGTATAAATCATTATGGATCTTTGTCAGCCAAGTTTGTGATTATGAAGAAAAATACCAGTTTAGTAACTGAATAACCTTTGGCGATGTATAGGTTAAAAGTCAAAATCCCCGGAGAAGTCCATCTAGTGTATCTGTTGAGTGGGGGATTTTGCCCACATTGTGTGTTAGCTCTGAATCATGACAGAGGGATGAAGTCAAGTCCTATAATATCTTTTGTGAGTAAGATAATGATTGATTGTATGACCTTTCCACTGAAAGGATAAGGCCCTATGACAAAGATACCTTTTGTAATCTTTACAGAACAATATGAAAAGCTAGTTCTACAGTAGTATGAAAGTAAGATTATGATCTTTGAAGGTCAATGTCATGCTGCAAGGCCATCCTGTTTCCTTGCTGAATAAAAGAATATTCGCGGCGCTCAAAACCGTAACATCAATTATGTTTTTTAGGTATTTTGCATATCGATATCCTAGATGTTTTTGTTGTCAGAAGTTAAAACATGCGTTTTTAAAAGTAATGTAACATCTTTTTACATGGGAAGAATATTAATATGTTCAGAATCATGCAAGAGAATTCATTTAAATATTTTAAGATCACACGTAAATAGAATGTTGTATTGATTCTGTTATGTTCATGTATTAGGGATTTAGTGCCTAATGTGAACTTCATTATTTTGATTTGTTTCTCCTGGCACCTTAATGTGCCTTGATCTTTTTATTAAAGTTTAAGACACACATTAATTTAAAACACTTCTTTCCCCTCTTCATGCACTTGGACACCCCAGGGCAGTGTTTTATAACTCCAAATTTAAAAAAAACCAATTTTTTGTTTTACTCTAAAAAGGTATTTTTATAAAGACAAAGTGGATGCAAAGTACTACAAATTACATGTTGTTGGTTTTTTCCTTTCTACAACTCAAATGTAGTTAAATTAACTTAAATTTTACTTTTGGGGGAAAAATGGCCATGAGTTGAGAACCCATGTGCCAAAGTAGAATTTGTGGGGAAGGAGGGAAGGAAGTTATTTATTGATTTTATTTATTTATTTATTTATTTTTAAATTTAGGAAACATAGAAGTCTTCATTTTACTGGAATCCATTCAGATTGGCATTTTTACATCCATCTTTTACCATTAAGCAGGCTAAATTGTAAAACAGGAAGAAAAGTCTTGTAGCCATCTTTTGCTTGCCCTCATGATAACTAAACATATACGTATATGATCTCTACCTTTATGGTTTTCGTGGTAGACTATAGGTGAGATAATTCAGTTTAGATAGCAGTTTATAATGTATTGGTGGCCATGTCTGAGAACAGAAAAGTATCTAAATTAAAATAGTTAAATCAATATTTCCTTTATACACTTTTTTCTTTGTGGTTAATCTCTCTTAATATCCCCAGGTACATGTTTTATTATTTATTATTAATAAGAATTTTATTTTGCCAGCTGGAGAAACCCATCTAGTTTCATTACTTGAATATTCTGTAATGCATTAATGCATTGTCTATCAAATGAATATCTTCTATCATAGAATATTATGATATGATAATATCCTTGTACTACAGTCAATCATACAGATGTTGTTACAAAAGAAGTCCATTTTATAGGTTTTTTTCCCCCATTTTTATTATCTCTTTGATCCAAATATATACACTTGAGCAAAGGTAGAACTGCAAGACTCATTAACTTGTTTCTGACAAAAATGTTCTTTACTTGTAATGTACTAACACAAGCCATTAAGCCAGAATTTCTTCTGGCAGAAACAATCATAGCAGATGGCACCTTTTCTCTCTATTAATTTCCGATTGGACATGTACTTTGGCTTGTTCAGTCATGTCATAGTTGTAACATAACAAGGATCACTCAAGCAAACACAATGATAATGTAGTTATGGGCTTGTACAGTATCCATAGCCTCTACCAGCTTTCTACAGCTGTATAGAAGGTTGCACTGCTCCAACCTTTTCAGTACAAACTTTTCTGTGCTTTTCGGTACAAATGTAACACACTCCTTAAGGTGTTTGATTAAAACTAAACGGTGAAAGTAATTAAAATTGAAAGGGTATTTTTCATCGGTTGCTTATTTTTTTTCCCTGGCTACTATTGATTTTTATGTTGGTTCTGCTTTTACTTGCCGTTAACATCTTTCACCAAACCTGAAATTTCCCAGGAGTCCCCTTGCAGTCTTAATGTGTATCAGCACTTTTGGCATTACATTATTGTCTGCCTGTTTTTAAAATAAATCAATTAAAATGCACAGCTGTTCAATTAAACTGTAAGTCAGTAGCTTGAGACTTCAGGCGTTTTCCAAAATGCTATGCAGGAGTAATGCAAAAGATACCTGGCAATTAGCTTTTTGTTGATTTGTCTTCTAATCTCCAGTTATCGCAAAAATACTGGGAAGATGAAGCAAGTCCTCCAGCATGGATATCATTATCAGAAACAAAACCTGAAACCTTCATTAGCAGTATAATTCTATATAGTGATCATAGTACTTTATGTAAGCAAATGGAACAAATTTGCTATTGCATGGACCTATTTAGCATAGTTGTTTAACCATTATAATATGAATGAAACATAATGAATCTGCTTATAAACATCAGTGACTTATCTATATATGAAGAACATATTTAGGGGTAGCCTAAAGTGTTGCATAGGACCATCACACTTGCTTTTAATAGGATGAATTTTTTGCTCTTCTGATTTAATTTATAGATATAAAAATGGCTATCATATTTAGTTAAAACCAAATGAAACAAAACAACATACCCAGTGAACAAAATGTTTGTATACTTGGCTACATTATGGATACAGCATGTAGATCAGGCAAAAAGGTGCAGGGTTATATGTTGTCTTTGTTTAAAATTTCATTAAACTTATTTATAGAAGCTTCATTAAATTATAGTAAATGACAAATTTGTTCTAAATTTTAGCAGATAATACAATTCATATTATTCACTGTAATATATAAATATTAATATAAATATAATTATAAATATAAATATATATATTACAGTGCATAATATGAGTTGTGTATATATATATATATTACAGTGCATAATATGAATTGTGTGTGTGTATGTATATATACACAATATAATATACCTCTAGTATAAATTGAAATCTTGTTGAAATGTTCCCTAAATACATCAAAGAGAGAACTTCTTTCAAAAACAATAGGTATTCACTGGGGAAAAAGCCAAATCTCATTATCTTTATCAAGGAATTAATTTTAAATCATACAGGCATGCAAACAAAAAATAAAAACCAGAAACTGTAAACTTCTCCTCAAAGTTTCATAAAAGTGTTAAGCTTAAAATCAGATGAACCTTTCAATGTTTGTCTGTTCAGATGGCAGTCCTTGCACATTCGTTACACTTGTAAACAAAATTATTTCAGCCATTGTAAAATTATTAAGTAGTACTGGATTTTAACTGGACAATATGATGAGAAACGTCTTTGTTGTTCTTTGCTTTATGCCACTATATTTGATTAGAAAGTTTTTAAATATTTAAAGGCAGAAAGGATTTATTTGCTTGTATGTAAACCATGTGTATGCGCTGAGAGAGAGATTTTTAGTAACTTAATTTTTCTAATTACAGGTGGCCTGCATGCAGTTTATAAATGCCCTTGTCACTTCTCCAGAAGATCTTGATTTTAGGATACACTTGAGAAATGAATTCCTACGCTGTGGACTGAAGAAAATATTGCCAGTAAGTGGTTTCCACATGTTAACTACAGAAATTAAAGTAATTATTATTATTAACCTCACGGCAATGTTATAAAACAAAAGTAAACCTGTCTGAGGCAGCCTGGTTGAATTTTAATGCTTCATTCAAATCTCAGATAAATGAAAAGGTGAGTGAGAAATCACACTGCCAATAATGACCCACCTGCCAAATCCATTTTCATTTTACTTCCTGCCTAATATTTTAGGTATTCTTTACTTGTATTTAGGACCTGGTAATATTTTAGTAGTTCTTAATAGTTTTATTCTGAACACAATAACAGATTATGCAGCCAAAAAAAACAAAAAACAAGTTAACAGAGTTGCTTTAGGAATCTTACTTTCTTGCTTTTGCATATCAGCATAACACTACCAGAAATGAATTGGTCAATTACTGTGACAGTCCTAACAGACTTAATTTTCATTATGCAGAAAATGAGCTCACCATTTGTCAAATGAACTTCAATATATATAATTTTGAAAGCAGATAGTCATAGATCTGCTTTCCATTTAAAATTATTTCTACAATTCTGTAGAATCCCAGTTCTCATGCTTGCCTTGAGCCCCTCTCCAATATTATTAATTTTTTTAAAATCAGAAGAACAAAATCAGTCAGCCATTTAAACACTGTCTTATCTTGGTGAGGACAAATATTACAATGCAAATATTCCTAGTATGAAGATGCAAACTATTTTTAACAGCAGGGCATCATAGCATACATGTGTCTGCTTTCTTGTTGTACTGTTTTCTATTAGTAATTGAATACTGTACGAGGATTTTATCTAAAATCATGTAATTTTTTTTATTGTACTTTATGATCTTTAATCTCTTGGTATGCTTCAGCTGGCTCAGGTGTTGCATTACGATGGCAGCGCAGCACAGTACTACTTCACTGTATCCGAAAATGGGAGAGTGTGTACCAGGTGCCCTCCACCACATTAAAAGAACTTCGTTCTATGTGGTGTTCCAGAAATTGACAGCCAGGATACATCTGGTTAACACTGAGTACAATCATAAGTACCTTCATTTGGATACATATGGCCTTGGAATGCTGAATTAGGGTTTGAATCCTTACAGCTGCTAGTTCGGAAACAATGGCTACATTAAAAAAAAAAAAAAAAAAGGGTGGGGGCGGCAAACAAAAGTTTTACTCTTGGGGGTAGGAATGAGCCCAGCGATGTGGGTGTTGGATGGTGGCCTGCCATGCTTAGGGTTTCTACTGCTATTACTTTTGGAAGTGCAGCCTGTGCAGTGTTAGTGGATACAGGTGCAGTGTCCTGCTGCTTCTAACACTGGCGGCAGGACTTGATGTAGCTACATTACTGATTCTCTTGCCACAGTGGTTATCAAGTACCTGCATTACTCTGAGCACCAGTAACAGAGCATTTCTAAGTTTTCAGGTTTTGGACCACTGTTCACTTTTCTCTCTTGGTTTAATCAAGAACTTCGATCTGCAGCTTCTGTTATCACACTCAAGTTCAAGATGATATCTGATTTTTATACCTCTAATTTTTAATCTTTCTTTTTTTGTTCAGGTGGATAACTGAAGGAGGCCACTCAGTTTTTCTAACTTTTTTTTTAGTTAAAAAATAATATTAAATGTACTCTAGTTTTTTGTTCTTTAAGCTGCTCCACTGAAGAAGTTTGAGGTACATTTTGCTTTTTCTGGCCATACTGTGAAGAGGATTAAATATTCATTTTTTATTTTTTTGAGTTTTGACAGACAGTTTCCCAACAAATTCTAAAACTGTATCAGCCCCATATAATGATTTCTCATAGTTCCCTCTGCAGGTGAGAAATAAACACATCACAGTGGCTGAATCTTTGAGATGGAAGGGAATAGCGCTGGCAAAATGAAGTTTATGTCTCTGAATTTAGTTACGATGTGGGTAGTGATGAGTTCAATAAGACCCTGGGACTTCATAGTATCTTGAATAAGAGTAAATGCCTTTGATGAAAGAAGAGGTCTGTGCCTTGGCCAACTCCTGTTCTACCGCATTACTTCAATCTTCCTTGAGTTCAATAGGGCTAGCTGCTTTTTTGGTGGCTCATCTCATGCAGATTTGATGCCATTTGCTGAAAGAGACAGTGTGGTGTCATTGGTATGTTTCTAGTCATGGAGCTTGTGGGGTATCTCTGCTTCTCCAAGATTTCTCGTAGAGTAGGGAAGAAAAGAGTACTGATCCTTCTTGCATCAGTAATGTTGTGTATTGCAGTTCTCTGATCCTGTTGAAGATAAATGATTGAATCCCTTGTTATAACATCCACTAGCATCTTGTAAGTGCATCAGCTGCACCATCTCATTGACTGCCAGTGTTGGTAAATGCCACTTCTTGGATTCTGCATATGTAGTGATACAGTTTGGGTAGGAAGTGTAGGAGGAGATTGTTCACATCAAATGTTACTTTTTGTGAGAAGCAGCTGGAATATTGCTTTCTTTAGAGAAGTTGGTAAATAGTCCTTTGATGGTGACATTGCAGGTTTCATATATAGTGTGTCTAGTTTCCCTCCACTAACATGGTATAAAGTGAGAAAGGATAGTGATAAGTTTAACAGGTAGTGGTCCAGCCATTCAAGTTTTCAGTGGCTTAGTTTGTGTTTGATGGTTATTCCCCTCCAGCTGAAGCTGGAGCCTGAAATACCAGAGGTGGTGAGATGAGATTGGAAGGCTTATGTGAAACAAAGAAGCTAAATAAACAAACCCAGATGCATGCTACCAAGTCAGATCTAGTCTCTTGACTGAAAGTGGTACAGCAGTGTCTGCTCTAGTCAAACATTGGTATTCACAGCAAGGAGGAATATCAACCAAAAGACTTTGAGGAGGGATGGTTTGACCTTGAAAAGAAATTACTCTTCTGAAGCACTATGGGCAGTGTGATCTCTATATATTTCACCACAGCCACCATGGAGTGGATAATTGTACACTATGACCTTAGCGGCCAGCATAAGCTTAAATGGGTCAAGGCTGGAACCACACTGCACAAAACTTTTCTGTCAGAAGCCTTTTGTCTCAGTTGCCTTTATGTTGTATGCATTCTGTCAAAGCTGTGGTTTGCAACTCTGTTTCCAGTTGCCATATGTGGCTAAGTTTCAGGACAAGCAGCCGTTGACAACTTCCAAAATGTTAGGTGAAGATTTATTTGGGGAACAAATAGCTGGAGTGGAGGCAGTCTTCATCTGGCAAGCTAGCAATCTCTCTTCAACGAGGAAGTTGGAGAGAATACCACTGGGTGAAATTCAATGGCCTGTTGTCATGAGAGAAATTTAGTGGCCTGTGGTATACAGGAGTTCAGACTAGAATATGTATCCCTTCTGGCCTTAGAAAAATTTATTATTTTATACCAACACCTTTACAGAAGGAAGCAGTCTTTTCAGGCCTGTGAGGCAAGCAATTACAGCAGAAGTGAGGACCAGTGCCCTACAAGAAGACTTAATAGTCTTGGTGACCCTGAGGAGAATTTGACCAGAGATCCATGACTGCTCCATCTATGTTAATCACCAGATGAGTATTGGAAGTGGCAAAAAATAGCTACTCAATTTCTGAAATTCCACAGAAAAAGTCAAGTGTGTATGTGTGTATGTATGTATGGGCTTGTTGAGAAACTTCAGTTTAAGCAATGAACTTGTCCCTTCCAGATCTTGCCACTTTGAACGGAATGGAATATAGATTTGTTTCCTTTCTTTGGCTCTAATGCAGAGGAGCCATATGAAGGAAGCAACCTTGACCCTCATTTGAATTTAAAAGTTTAGCTTGAAAATGAAGATTCTTAAATGCATCTCTAAAGGTGTCTTCCAGGTGTTGATAGTATCATCTATAAATCTCAGGGAAACTTAATTTCACATTGCAGTTGAGCCAACAGAGAGAAAGATCTTTCATTCTGAATATGAATGTTTGTAACAATATAAGATCCTATACTGTAATACTTGCCACAGTCATTTATCAAGATGCTTATAGTTTTGTTAGCATCCTTCAGGGAAGGAGGATCCAATAGAAAAATCCACAAAGATGTCATTCCACTCCTCCATCTATCCATATAAGTTACAGAACTCTTAAAGAACATTAAATAAATGGGGCTGTCAATTAATCGCAGTTAACTCTCACGATTAACTCAAAAAATTAATCTCGATTAATCGCACTGTTAAACAATAGAATACCAATTGAAATTTATAAAATATTTTTGGATGTTTTCTAATTTTCAAATATATTGATTTCAGTTACAACACAGAATACAAAGTATACACTGATCATTTTATATTTATTTTTATTACAAATATTTGAACTGTAAAAACAAAAGAATTAGTATTTTTCAATTCACCTAATACAAGTACTGTACTGCAATCTCTGTATCATGAAAATTGAACTTACAAATGTAGAATTATGTACAAAAAAATAACTGCATCCAAAAATAAAACAATGTAAAACTTTAGAGCCCACAAGTCCCCTCAACCCTACTTCAGCCAATCACTCAGACGAACAAATTTGGTTAAAATTTGCAGGAGATAATGCTGCCCACTTCTTGTTTACAATGTTACCCGAAAGTGAGAACAGGTGTTCGCATGGCACTTCTGTAGCCTGCGTTGCAAGATATACGTGTCAGATATGCTAAACATTTGTATGCCCCACCATTCCAGAGGACATGCTTCTGTGCTGATGATGCTCGTTTAAAAAAAAAAGTGTTAATTACATTTGTGACTGACCTCTTTGGGGGAGAATTGTGTGTCTCCTGTTCTGTTTTACCTGCATTCTGCCATATATTTCATGTCATAGCAGTCTCGGATGATGACCCAGCACATGTTCGTTTTAAGAACACTTTCACAGCAGATTTGTCAAAACGTAAAGAAACCAATTTGAGATTTCTAAAAATAGCTACAGCCCTTGACCCAAAGTTTAATAATCTGAAGTGCCTTCCAAAATCTGAGAGGGACGAAGTGTGGAACATGCTTTCAGAAGATTTTAAAAGAGCAATACTCAGATATGGAAACTACAGAACCCGAACCACCAAAAAAGAAAATCAGTCTGCTGGTGGATCTGATTCAGATGATGAAAATGAATATGTATCTGTCTACTCTGGATCATTATTGAGCAGAACCCGTCATCAGCATGGACGTATGTCCCCTGGAATGGTGGTTGAAGCATGAAGGGACATATGAGTCTTTAGTGCATGTGGCACATAAATATCTTGCGGCGCCACTTACAACAGTGCCATGTGAACACCTGTTCTCACTTTCAGGTGACATTGTAAACAAGGAACGGGTGGTAAACAAATTTTAGCCAAACTTGTTTGTCTGAGCGATTGGCTGAAGTAGGACAGATCCCTTTCTGCAGTACTCCTTCCTGGGCCAGTATTTCCCATTTTGTATGTGTGCAACTGATTGTTCCTTCCTAAGTGGAGTACTTTGCATTTGTCCTTATTGAATTTTATCCTATTTACTTCAGACCATTTCTCCAGTTTGGCCAGATTATTTTGAATTTAAATCCTATCCTCCAAACAACCTCTCCCAGCTTGGTATTGTCTGCAAACTTCAGAGGCGGTTTCTTGTTTTAGTCAGGTATCCCAATCTCTTTCAACCCCTTGATTTGTTGGTTACCACTGCATCATTCTTCACTCATCAGCCACATTCCAAGTAAACCTCAAAGGAGTAATCAGTTCAGGCTAGTTTACAGGTTATCTTAATGAGTCTTAATTGTTAACTTAGCTGGTAATAGATCATTATCTACCTTTTGTTCTTCCTGTTTTTCGCTCACTTAACCTTGACCCAGAGTTCTTTTGCTTTCAAAGATTTGAAACTTGTTTACATGTGTTACGCTTCTGGTATGCATGCACCCCATGCACTTGGGATCAGAGTGCTTTAGCCAGTAGTGTCAGTTGACCATATCTGCTCCCTTGATGACTTTGAGCCCCTGCTCCCTCATGAGTATTTAGGGCGCCCGATGACCTAGCAGACCTAGTTAGCAATCTCCACTTTTTTCCATTTGAATATTTTATTATGGTTCTGTAAATAATTACTTACTTAGACAAGACTTTTCAGTTCCTTTGACAGATTTCAGATATTTCCATATGTATCTGCTCCAGGGTGTTTAGTTATGGTGCTGAACAAGAGTAGTCAAAACATCAGTCCTTCAGAAGTACTCGAAAGGAGTAGGAGCTAAAAATATTTTTTAGAAAAGAAGAGTTATTCATTAGCTATCCTTCAACTTCACTGAGTGAACTATCTGGCCCTTCTAATATGTTGCAATATTCTTATGTGGAGCAATGTTACTCAAAGGAATTTAAATCTTTGTCTATACAGGGTCAATTAATGGCTAAGCTCCCTACAAGCCTCCACTGATGCTGATGATGATGCATCAAGCTTGATGGCAGCCACAATTACTATTCAGTGTGCAACATAACTCCAGTCTTGTGGGTTGCCAATGAAGGGTCAAACTATGCTGGAAGCACCTCCCCTTTGTAGCAAGCATATTGATACAGAGCAGTCTACTAGGACAAGTGATTTCGAAAAAGCATTTGTCATCCCAGGCTTACCAACATCATCATCATCATCATCAGACTTGAATCTCTCATATCCTTCAATATCTTGATAGATAAGCTTAGCAACAAACCAGATGTTTTTAAGGTTATTAATGTTCATTGGACTATTTTGCACATCCACCAATTGAATACCATAGAGGTTTTCTCACCTTTCAGTCAAAAAGTTTGTTAAAGGTCTTCTGAGAGGTTTTTCTCTGATAGTCAGCCTCCTACCACCCCCCAAACCTTGGAATCTTAATGTAGTACCTACCAATCTGATGGGACCTCCATTTGCAGTATTAGCTTCATGCTTGTTACTCCATTTGTTATGAGGATGGCCACCTTCTTCTTCTTTTCCTTATTGCATCAACTGGAGTTGGGTCATCTTTCAAGCATCTTCATCTGTCAGAGGCACCACTTGCTTACCACTTTCTTTGATGCAGTCTATCCATCTTTTCCTCTATTCTGCTTGGGCATCTCTTTCCTACCACCCTCTCTTGCTATGCTAGCTTCACCAGGTTGCCTCGTTCATCCTCTGCATGTCCCTGAACCAGTGAAGTGGTGCTTCCTGGATTTTGTCAGGCACATCATGGATTTTGACTTCCATTTTTAATTTTGAAATCTGTCTCTTCATGTAACTCCTCATGGTGTGAAGACATTTCAAGCATCTCTGTGTTGAACCTGCCGGCTCTTTATTGCCCATACTTCTGCACAATACAACATTGTTTGGGTACACCATTATTTTATACAGTTGGGCTTTTAGTCTCAGTGGTGTTTGCTTGTCATACTCTGCTCCTGAGATGTTGTTTCATGCTTTTACAGCACTCCCCAATCTGGATTGTATTTCATATTCAGTCTTGCCATTTGCCATGACCTAGCAGTCAAGGAACTTGAACTAGGCAGTCTGGTTTAGTCTTACTACACTAATCTCTGTGCCCAGGTTCCCTGTGGTATGTCTGTTGACTCACATGACCTCAGTCTTAGTCATGCTCATCTTCATCCCAGACCAGTTTCACTGGTTAACCTTTTTCTTTTGAGGGTGCCCTTATTGCTATATGTCTGCATATAACATCATCTTGCCTTTTCCCACTGGTATCTGCCTGCTGACATAGTCCGTCAATATAATAAACAGCACACCGTCTGGTGTGGTCTGACTTTCAGTTCAGAGACTTGTCATTCCAAAACATGTTCAGATCTCTGATATATAGAGGTAATCACCATAGTTTTTAGATTCTCAGGCACTCCACGTTTCCTTGGCACTGATGCGACGATCCTTCTGTCCACTTAATCATATGCCTTTTTTAGGCCTATAAAAGCCCAGAAGGTATCTTGTTGGTATCTTTACCGAATTAGACATGGCATCCGTAGTTCCTCATTGTTTCCTAAAGCTGGACTGCTCTTGTTCATGGAGAGGTTTCACCATTCTCCTAAGCCTAGGGTCTAGAATATGTTCCAGGATCTTTATCCCAGGTTAAAATAGTTTAATTCCTTGGTAGTTATTCTTACATATGGGAACCAGGAGAGACTTGCACCAGTTTTCGGGGATTTTCTTGTCTTGCCACATGGCTTTAATCAATTTTATCTCATCCATTTTATGCCTCTTTCATTCAAGTCTTTCACCAGATCTGCTATCACTTCATCGGGTCCCACTGCCTTACCATTCTTCATTTCCTAAACTGCATTTCTCTTTTCCTCCATTACATCATTGTTTAGTTTGGAAAAGAGAAGACTGAGAGGGGACATGATAGCAGTTTTCAGGTATCTAAAAGAGTGTCATAAGAAGGAGGGAGAAAACTTGTTCATCTTAGCCTCTAAGGGTATGTCTACACTACGAGAGTAGTTTGATTTTACTTAAATCGAATATGTGGAATCGATATTACAAAGTCGAACGTGTGTATCCACACTAAGGACAGTAATTCGACTTTGTGAGTCCACACTAACGGGGCAAGTGTCGACATTGGAAGCGGTGCACTGTGGGCAGCTATCCCACAGTTCCCGCAGTCCCCGCTGCCCATTGGAATTCTGGGTCAAGCCCCCAATGCCTGCTGGGGCAAAAAATGTGTCGAGGGTGGTTTTGGGTAACTGTCATCCAACTGTTACTCCTGCCCTCCCTCCCTGAAAGCGCCGGCGGGCAATCAGTTCGCGCACTTTTCTGGTGAGTGACAACACGGACGCCACAGCACTGCGAGCATGGAGCCCGCTGCGACCATCGCTGCAGTTATGGCCGTTGTCAACACCTCGCACCTTATCATTCACCTTTTCCAGAGGCAGATGCTGAGAAATCGGGCAAGGAGGCTACGGCAGCGCGGTGAGGATATGAAGTCTGAGAGGGGCACAGACCTCTCACAAAGCACGGGACCCCGCGCCGTGAACATCGTGGTGGCAATGGGTCATGTTGATGCTGTGGAATGGCGATTCTGGGCCCGGGAAACAAGCACAGACTGGTGGGACCGCATAGTGCTGCAGGTCTGGGATGAATCCCAGTGGCTGCGAAACTTTCGCATGCGGAAGGGAACTTTCCTGGAACTTTGTGAGTTGCTGTCCCCTGCCCTGAAGCGCAAGGACACCCGGATGCGAGCAGCCCTGAGTGTCCAGAAGCGAGTGGCGATAGCCCTCTGGAAGCTTGTAATGCCAGACAGCTACCGGTCAGTCGCGAACCACTTTGGCGTGGGCAAGTCTACTGTGGGGGTTGCTGTGATGCAAGTAGCCAACGCAATCATTGAGCTACTACTGTCAAAGGTAGTGACCTTTGGAAACGTGCAGGTCATCATAGATGGCTTCGCCGCGATGGGATTCCCAAACTGCGGTGGGGCTATAGATGGAACTCGCATCCCTATCCTGGTACTGGACCACCAGGCCAGCCAGTACATTAACCGAAAGGGCTACTTTTCAATGGTGCTGCAAGCACTGGTGGACCATAGGGGACGTTTTACCAACATCAACGTCGGATGGCCCTCTGGCCGCCAGGGAGAGCGGAGCCCCAGCCGGGCTCTGCGCCCTTCTCCCGGGGCTCTCGCCCACACTAAACACCCTGGAGCAGATACATATGGAAATATCTGGAATCTGTCAAAGGAACTGAAAAGTCTTGTCTAAGTGGGGGCGGGAGGCTTTTTTGCCTGGGGTGGCAAAAAAGCCAGAGCCGGCCCTGGCCACCTCTCCTCCCGTTCGCTGTATGCTTCTCCCTCCACTGGGTCTGCTGGGCCGCCTCGGCTCGGGAGAAGCCCATAAGTTCTGAGAACATGTCGTCCCGTGTCCTTTTCTTTCTCCGCCTAATCTGCGTCAGCCTCTGGGAGGGGGATGCCAGGTCGGGAGACAATCGCAGCTGTGAGATGGGAAAAAGGGAGTGAATTCCTCACAAAGATAAATTTTTGTGAACAATGAACATAGTCTTTCTCTGTGAACAAGACCATGCACAGCACCTATCACATGCGCACTCAGGACAAGGTCGAATTTTCGGCCTTCGCATTCAGTGCCTGGGGTCTTTCAGTGGAGATCAGACAAGTGGGGCAGGACAGCGGAATTCGGGTAGCAGGCTGACATGGTAAGCTGTACACTTTTTGCTGCTTAAAACTTAAATTATAGCAGTGCCCTCCTTTCACGTTCAAAGCAATGCTCCTAGCGTTGGCCAATTCCTGCTGCCGGCAATCCGGCAAGCATGAACTCTGCCCCTGTCCCGCCCCCTCGCGGCTGTCCCTGGGAAAGATCCCTGTATGCTGCCCCTCTCCCGCCTCCACCGCGTGCCTGTAAACTGCCGGTGACAGTTCTGTAAAGGAACAGGTAAGCAGTCCCAATAGTAACATTCCCCTAATTCTAAGCAGGTCACCATGAGCGACATCACTCTGCTGTGGATTTCTGAGACCGAGAAAGAACACATGCTGCGTGAAAGCCAGCAAAAACCAGGGCCATATGCTGCCATGCTCTGCAAGGCAATGATCCCAGAATACTTGATGATAGCCTGGCGCGGAAAAGTTTCCTACCACGGAGGACACAATAAGGCCACTCTCCCCAGGAACCTCATGCAAAGGCTTTCCAATTACCTCCAGGACAGCTTCGTGGAGATGTCCCATGAGGATTTCAGCTCTATCCCCGGGCATATAGACCTTATTTTCCAGTAGCTGCACTGGCAAGGACTACAAAGTAGAGCACCTAGGGCAAACTAATCATGAAAAACCCATTGTTAATGTTCCTGTTCTGTTCAAAATAAATGTTTACATGTTTAAAACACTTACCGACTGATCCTTCCCCTGATTCAGGGTCCGGGTTAATGCCTGGGGACGGTTGGTAGGGGATCTCTGTGAGGGTGATGAAGAGATCCTGGCTGTCGGGGAAATCAGCCTTGTAAGCGCTGTTGACTGCCTCGTCCTCCTCCTCACCTTCCTCATCTTCCCCGTCCGCTAACATCTCCGAGGAAGTGGCCGTCGACAATATCCCATCCTCAGAGTCCACGGTCAGTAGTGGGGTAGTGGTGGCGGCCGCACGTAGAATGGAATGCAGTGCCTCGTAGAAATGGCATGTCTGGGGCTGGGATCCGGAGCATCCGTTTGACTCTTTGGTCTTCTGGTACGCTTGTCTCAGCTCCTTGATTTTCACGCAGCACTGCGTTGCTTCCCGGCTGTATCCTCTCTCTGGCATGGCTTTTGAGATCTTCTCGTAGATTTCTGCATTCCGTCTTTTCGATCGCAGCTCCGAAAGCACGGACTCATCGCCCTACACAGCGATCAGATCCAAGACTTCCTGATCAATCCATGCTGGGGCCCTCTTTCTATTCTGAGGTTGCATGGTCACCTCTGCTGGAGAACTCTGCATCGTTGCCAGTGCTGCTGAGCTCGCCACAATGTCCAAACAGAAAATGAGATTCAAACTGGCCAGCCAGAAAAAGGAATTCAAATTTTCCCGGGCCTTTTCCTGTGTGGCTGGTCAGAGCATCCGAGCTCGGACTGCTGTCCAGAGCGTCAACAGAGTGGTGCACTGTGGGATAGCTCCTGGAGCTATTAGTGTCGATTTCCATCCACACCTACCGTAATTCGACATGGCCATGTCGAATTTAGCACTACTCCCCTCATTGGGGAGGAGTACAGAAATCGAATTTGAGACCTCTATGTCGAACTAAATAGCTTCGTTGTGTGGACGGGTGTAGGGTTAATTCAATTTAACCTTGCTAAATTCGACATAACCTCCTAGTGTAGACCAGGCCTAAGGCTAGAACAAGAAGCAATGGGCTTAAACTGCAGTAAGGGAGGTTTAGGCTGGACATTAGGAAAAAGTTCATAACTGTCAGGGTGGTTAAACACTGGACTAAATTACCTAGGAAGGTTGTGGAATCTCCATCTCTGGAGATATTTAAAAGTAGGTTAGATAAATCAGGGATGGTCTAGACAGTATTTGGTCGTGCCATGAGGGCAGGGGACTGGACTCAATGACCGCTCGAGGTCCCTTCCAGTCCTAGAATCTATGAATCAGGATTAGGCTCACTTGTTGGCAACTCTGGAAAGCTCATTTTAGGCATTCTGAAAGTATTGTTTGCACCTCTTATGCTAGTAACAGTCTCTCCCATCATCATTTACAAATGGCATTACCTTTCTGCAATGCTGTAGATCTTTTTGCCAGCCAGCTGTGGGTCATTTAAAAGCTCCACATGTGAATTGTCAAGGGCACTCTCTTTGGCCTTCACTGCCTGCTTGTCAGCTCACTTTTCTTCTTTTGTATTTGTTTTCATTTATGCTCTATGGATGAAGATGGCGTTCATCATTGCAGTTATATCAGCAAGCAGGGTCTGTGAATTCATAGAATCATAGACTTTAAGGTCAGAAGGGACTATTATGATCTTCTAGTCTGACTTCCTGCACAATGCAGGCCACAGAATCTCACCCACCCACTCCTGTATCAAACCTGTGTCTGAGCCATTGAAGTCCTCAAATCATGGTTTAAATACTTCAAGGTGCAGAGAATCTTCCAGCAAGCGACCCGTGCCCCACGCTTCAGAGGAAGGCGAAAAACCCCCAGGGCTTCTGTCAGTCTGCCCTGGAGGAAATTGCAAGCTCTCATGAAGGAACCCCTGTATATGATTTTTCACCAGGATAAATTCACACTCCACCCACATCCTAAACATCTTCCCAAAATAATCTCTGATTTTCATTTAAATCAATCAATCAATTCACTTACCCTGTTTTCCCCTCCAGAGACTGATTCAACTAAGGGTAAGGCTGTTACACTTACTCTCCATGTCCTCTGATCTGTGTTGCTTTATTTGTCCAGAACAAAACCATTCAGGCAGTCCCCTAGGCTATTTATTTCTATTGCTGAGAGATCCAAGGGTCAGGCAGTTTCACCTCGGAGGATCTCTAATTGAGTGTCACATTACATGAAGCTACATTATGAGAGGGCCAATTTAGAACTCCCAGGTCATGTTAGGTCAGATTCTTGAAGAGCACAGGCCACATTTTCAGCCCCTCTTAGGCCTTGTCTACATTACAGGGAAAAGTCTATCTAAGCTATGCAATTTGAATTATGTGAATAGCGTAACTCAAGTCAATGTAGCTTAGATCTACTTACAGCGGGGTCCACACTATGCAATGTCGACGGCAGATGCTCGCCGTCGACTCCCCTTACTCTTCTCGCTCCAGTGGAGTACGGGAGTCAATGGGAGAGTGATCTGCGGTCGATTTAGTGAGTTGATCGTCATGCATCGATCCCCCAGTAAGTGTAGACAAGCCCTTAGGGGAATGCCTGTAGCTGATATATGTAGGGCTTCTACTTGGAGTAATGTATATAGTTTGACTAGCCATTACTCTTTACTTCAGGCGTCTTTTTCAGCTGCCTAATTTGGGAGGGCTGCTTAGCAATCTTCGGTTAGACTCATGGTACCCTCCTCTATCTATTAGATGGTGCTTGGGAGTCACAAGAAGTGGAATATGTAAACAAGTACTTGGAGAAAAGAGGAAAGTTATTTCCCTTTAGGAACTGGAGTTCTTCCCGATGTGTTCCACAACTCGACCTCTTTTCTTCACTACTATCAAGTCTAATAGTTCCTGCACCTCAACCAAATCAGACTGAGGATTGCTTGGTTGCTCTGCCTCCTTTATACCCTTGAGGTGGAAGGTGCTTATGGTTATCAGGGACTTGGTGTGACCAATGGACACTTGCTGGCTAAAGTGTTACTACCTCCAGTGCACAGGGCACATGCACACCAGAAGTGGAACACATTTCAGAGAAATCCAGTTACTAATGGTAAGTGACTTCCCTTTACAAAACTAAATAAAAAGTTGCCAGTAACAACAGGATTAATTATTTTAAAAATATCTCAAATCAGCATCATTATTTGAAAACTGTTGCGCTGATTAACTATTTCCTTGCATAAGTAACACAGCAATTCTCCAAAGAGGCAACTATTTTTACATATTTCAGAGTAGTAGCCGTGTTAGTCTGTATCAGCAAAAACAACAAGGAGTCTTTGTGGCACCTTAGAGACTAACAAATTTATTTGGGCATAAGCTTTCATGGGCTAGAACCCGCTTCATCAGATGTATGGAGTGGAAAATACAGGAGCAGGTATAAATACATGAAAAGATGTGAATTGCCTTACCAAGTGTGAGGTTAGTCTAACAAGACAATTTAATTGACAGCAGGATACTAAGGGAGGAAAAATAACTTTTGAAGTGGTAATGAGTGGCCCATTTCAGATACTTGACAAAAACGTGTGAGCAACAGTAGGGGGAAATTAGTTTTGGGGAAATTAGGTTTAGGTTTTGTAATGACCCAACCACTCCCTGTCTTTATTCAGGCCTAATCTGATGGTGTCCAGTTTCCAAATTAATTCCAGTTCTTCAGTTGTCAGATTTGTGTCCATTTATTTTTTGTGTAGAGACTGTCTGGTTTGGCCAATGTATATAGCAGAGGGGCATTGCTGGCACATGATGGCATATATCACGTTGTTAGATGTGCAGGTGAACGAGCCCCTGATGTGGTTAGGAGCGCTTATGCCCAAATAAATTTGTTAGTCTCTAAGGTTCCACAAGGACTCCCTGTCATTTTTACATAGAAATTATGGGAACAGAGAAATAAGTACTTTTCTCAAACATACAATAGAACTTCCTTTCTATAACTTGATTCAATGTCACCTGAGAGTAGGTAATACACCATTTTTTTAGTAAAAAATCTTGCTGTCGCATCAGAGCGTAACGTTTTATCTTATTAAGATCAAAGCTTGGTGGAGTTCTAGGCAGAAAGGGCAGATGATTTTGATGCAATTTTTCATGTTTCTTGTTTACTGATCTTTTGATGGATCAGGCTTGTTCCTAGCATAGTAAGCTACAGTTATGATGTTCAGTTATCTTGAAATAGTTTAATATATGCCAGTGTCATAAGAAAGATGTACGTTACCATAAGCACATTTCTAGGCTAAAACTAGTATTGAATATGAAAATGCTTGTTCATACCTTGGTCAAGTTAAATTGAGGTGGGTTCATTATTATTAATGGTTTTCCCACTAAGCTTCTGAAATTAACTCCAGTTTCTGTAGAACTCGATAAAAAGGGATGTCATTAGGACTAAAATCTCCCATCACTTTACACCAGACCTGAAAGAGCCTCTTTGGCTCCAGATTAAATAATATTTTAACTTTAAAACATAATTAATTTTGTTGGCATACAAACATGGAATGACTTTTAATTGAGAGTAGTTAAGGTTGATCTCTACATTCAGCTGTGATTATATTTGTGGAAAATATCAGGATCAGATGGCATCTTCTAGTGTCAAGTCCTGGGCATGCATTTTCTCTCTTGTGGAATTTCTTGACTCCACCATTCAGATGTGTGAGAACTGGGCACGCTTTTAAATCAAGCTTTAATTTATCATCATTGCTTGGACTTGTATTTGTTTTTAGTGATTTGACATTGTATTGCTCCATGGTAAATGTCTCCGATAGTACCAAGGCCACTATATATAAAGCAGATTTGTGGGTAGATTATGACCATAATTTTATTTTACACAATTAACTACAAGCATTACTGGCTTCTCAGCTCTTCAAAGGGCGTTTAATATTGCATAAGTCCTTCCAAAGGTATCGATGGAGAGCCATAGTAATAAATCGGTCCCCCTGCCAACATCTTTCTTCTGCTTTCATCTCAGTTGAAACATGACATAAACTGGATCTGCTCCCTTGGAAGTTACTTTCCATTTAGAAGAGCTATAATTTTTTTTTTTTTTTGACACTACCTGATGAAATGACTATTTCCAAAGGAACAATATTGAAATAACTTGTTTCCTGCATTTCTGTGTGTTATTCCTTTGGACTGATGCTTGAGGCACAAATTAAAGCTCATTCAACCAGAGCTGAGGCAGGGACAGTAGCCAGCCTCGGGTCAAGTTATACCAGCTGAGATTTGCATGGCAGCTTCTTGGAGTTCATTGCGCATTCGCCAGGAAGATTATTGCCTTTGAACTGTGTTCAGAAGATATTTTAAATTAGGTTCACCATCATAAATAGACAGTTTCTGAAATTAGAATCTTACGGGTATCTTTGTGCCTATTTATGTCTCATTCTTCTGCATCTGGCACTCTGGATTTCTCCATTCTGGATATAAACAGGAAACACCTGCATATTTATTTAAAATGTATATTTTCACTATTTTCTTCTTCTTCTGTAGATTTTATCTTAATTTGTTATGTCTCAGTTTTATAGAAATGTCTGAAGCTTTGTTTCTTGAAAGAAGATCTTCATAGATGATACAGTATTTGTATTGGAAGAAATGAAAACTGCCACGTATAATTTATTTTATTGAGAGAAAATCTACCTAGATTCTTATCCATCAGTTACTCTCTTGATGTGTATTTGACTCTTTTTAGGTTACTGTAGTTAGAGTAGGTGAAAAACTGTGTGTGTGTGTGTGTGTGTGTGTGTGTGGAGTTACAGCGTTTTGCTTATATTAAATAGTCCTCTTATGTTGGTCCCAAGGCATAAAACATTGTGTGAGAATGCTAATACTGAAAAATAGGGATACTGTATGTGTCAGAAGTGCACTTTGAATGTATACAGCTTAATGTACTTGTAAAACCTAGTTAAAATGTACCAATAGTGTAACAAATGTCTATAGTTTTTGTAACCACACATATTCCCCTCCTTTTAAAGATAAACGTAAAGTGGATTTATTTGATTTGTGTGAATTTTTAATATGTTAACATCTCAGGATTTAATTTTTGCAACAGATACACAGAAACTATTTACATATGCACTAAGAAATTAATAATGATTAAATTAATGTAATATATAAATACTGTCTCATAACAAAACCCTGAGGATCTGTTTTACTTATGAGATTTGACAGCTGACTGACAACTGAAGTGAAATGTGATATTACATTTCATATGCAACAGAAATTGAGGTCTGGATAAATTTGTAGTGGTTTGGGTGTGATAAAACTGCGTATTAATGGTGATCGGACAAAATTTCATTTTAAAGTTTTTTTTCTTTTTATATGGGAATGTTCTAGATTGAGTAGAAGTTAAACCTTAACAATATCAAGTCAATGACTATCTGGAAAATGCTTTTCTGGGGTAATCTGATATAATTCTTCACCAGGGATAGTTTATGCCTGCCATAATTTTGATTTTAAAATGTGTCGAGCTGAGCAATGAAATTCTCCAAACAATAGTAGTATGAAAGGTTGTTAGTGTAGACAGGCACTAGCCTCTGCATTTAATAAAATGAGGAATGCTTATGTGAGAGATAATAGAGCATTTGTTTCTGGCCTTAAGAGGACCAATGTCAGGTCAAACCTGTAGTATTTGCTTCATACTACACTACATTACCCAAAAGTGAAAACTCCACATTGAGACTAAAGGGAATTTATAATTACCAGGCTTAATACCTGCCAGAAATCTAAAAAATTAATGAAAATAAAGGCTAATGAAAATATGATAAACCAAGGGTAGGCAACCTATGGCCCGTGTGCCAAAGGTGGCATGCGAGCTGATTCTCTGTGGCACTCACACTGTCCGGGTCCTGGCCACTGGTCGGGGGGACTCTGTATTTTAATTTAATTTTAAATCTTCTTAAACATTTTAAAAACCTTACTTACTTTATATACAACAATAGTTTAGTTATAGACTTATGGAAAGAGACCTTCTAAAAATGCTAAAATGTATGACTTGCACGCAAAACCTTAAATTAGAGTGAATAAATGAAGACTCGGCACACCACTTCTGAAAGGTTGCCGATCCCTGTGATAAACCATATATATATATTCTCCTAAAATAAAACTCATGGGGAAAGGTATTGATACCTCAGCATACCATGCGACATGGGACAAATATTATTCTCGGAGAGGTTTGGGAGGCAATAAACAGTGTGTGCAAAGTTAAAACACAATAGGTCAGTGATACTCAGACTGAGGCTCGGGAGCCACAAGTGGCTTTTAATATGTCTCATGTGGCTCTTTGCAGCATATGATATTAAAACACTGTGTGATTTAATTATTAACCACATAAGTCTATCTAGATGTCTCGATTGATCCACAATTATTTTTAATGTTAATTGTAGTTCGGTATTGTCATGAAATTCTATATAAATATCAGTGTTGCCATAAATTATGCACAAATTACCTCATTGCACGTTAAGTGATGTAGGAGTTGTTATCTAGCTGGTTGGAAAAAGTGTGCGCTCCTTTAAGGGTGAGGGAGCCAGGGCGTGCCTTTCTGCTGCAGACCAGGTTAGCTTGGGAAACTGACCCATCTCCATTGGAAGGCAGATGGAACAGTATAGGTTCATGTCAGTGCAGGAAAAGCCATCTTTTCCATGGACCAGACAAAGCAGCATTCACCCCCCACACCTGAAGTACTGGGTTTTGTTAGGATCTGCTGTGGGCATTTTATGCTAGTTGCTCATTTCTCAGGGGACTGGGAAGAAATTTTCCCCTCACTGCCAGATTGGCCAAGGTGAGAAACAGGAGTTAGGCTATGATGCTGCAACTCATTATGTAGATGTGGGGCAGATGTCCAATGTAGGTACTCTGTAAAGAAGGGATATAGTGATCAGAAAGAATGGATTGGTAAAGGATTTAAAGGAGGCACTCCTTTAAAGGAGTGGAAATGGGGAGTTTGGCTGCAATGACCGGTATGGCCAGGAGCCAGTCGCCCTTGTTATAGCCCCTACCCCGCTAATGCTCATTTCAGAGGAAAGATGGTGAGGTCCCAGCGGCAGGGTGGCCAGGAACCAGGATGTGTAAGGGGGAGGGCTTATGGAAGGCCCGTCA
Organism: Trachemys scripta elegans; assembly: GCF_013100865.1. Lineage (NCBI taxonomy): Eukaryota > Metazoa > Chordata > Testudines > Emydidae > Trachemys > Trachemys scripta. Next base: position 36,131,386 of record NC_048306.1, read on the forward strand.
GGGATATATTGAAATGATTATGGAAATACCTGTACACTATGCTTTTATCTGCCAGGTGCTACCAGACATTTAAGAACAAAGTTGCAGCCCAATTCAACCACAGCCAGCATCTCCTGTCCTTCTTCCAGCATAGACAACATAGAAACAGATAACTGAGCATGTGGACGCAATTGATACTATTTTTTCAAATAGGGAAGTCCTATCTAAGACCTTAGTGTAGTGACTGAGAAGGAAAAATTTGAGATTAACAAGTCTTCTGCTTCAATCATGCAAGACTTGGCCTGATTTGAAGATGGTCATTTCTGTGAGTCAGGTTATGAATCTTGAAAGAATCGTTATGAAATATAATTTTATAGAAATTATGACCTTGGCAGGAGTTTATTATTTCTGAGAATTCCAGTGATAAGTGATGAACCATTATCATAGCAGTATATAATCATAAAAAAATTCTTCATTGATGTGAAGAATTGTCTAATATTTAACTGAGATGTCATCAGACAAATAAAATTGTGTAACAGCGATTGCAAATGTTACATCTTCAACAAATGAATTAAATTCATATATTCTGAGAGTGGCTAGATAGTAATAAAGAAAAGCATGTATAACATTTTCTGAAGCATCAGAATGATTTAGGCTTCTAGGTCCTGTTTTTAAAAGTGATTTAGGCACTTCAGCTTTTAAAAAGTCAGTGAGTGTGTAAATTACTTCCAAAGCAATTTAGACTCCTAAGACATTAAATCCTTTTGAAAATTGTATCTCAAATCTATAAGTGCTTAATTACAGAAGTTGTTTTTACAAGAGTGTTTTGAGAGGTCGGTTCTTATGGCCACAGTGAAATAGCTTAATCAAAGTCTTGAATTTACTATATAATATCTGTGGTAGCAACAGAAGTATCATTATTCATCTCGGTCAGGTCTGTTTCATCTGCCTAACTGTAGAATCCACATTGCTCACATTTTCCTTTTAGGTCATCTTACTCTATCTTCTTCACCATCTTTGAATATTTCCCACTTGTGATTATTGAATGGCTTTTGAAAACTGCAAGTTGAATTGAGACATAATAAAAGACAATCAAGGTGATATATTAATCCCAACAATCTCTAGTGTGGCATGCTGTGAAAGTTTTGAGTTAGGAAGAAAAAAAAGTTACATATTTGTGGTGCATGTGCATTAATATATAACCAAAAAATAAAAATAAAAATCAATGACTGAGTTCTTAGGTAGTAATTAAACATCAGTTTGAGGGGAAAACTATTTTATAGGCTTCAAGAAGTACTCACAGGAAGTCAAGCTACCTTGTTTTGGAACTGTAAAACTTAAAACACACACACAAAAAACTCCTCATTTTTTATTATACTTTTTTTGTAATCCTGTAAACAGCAATAATGTTTGTATATAAAAACAAAAATAAAATAAAAAGCTCCTGCCATACTTGGGACTGTTGTGCTTGAATATATCAGGATGTTTTTCTCTATTAATGTTGTTCTTATCAATATTTGTCCAAGGGACATATACAGTTGTCTTAACGGCATGCTTCCTTTGGGTGCCATGTAATACCATTTTCTTGCTTGAACCAGTGTGTTAAAAAGAAAGCATTAGCAATTAGTTTACAGGTATTAATCTTCTGAAACCTTTAGGTAAAGAAAATCTCCTGTCTAAAACACACACAAGGAGTAGAGAAGGAGAAGCAGTGTTCTTGCCATAATATCTTCTCCAGAATCAGACAATGAGCTGTAACCCTTTTTTTTTTTTTTTTTTTTTTTTAAACAAAGTTTAATTGATCTTCTGGTCAATTCTATCTTATACTAACATATTTACTGAAGGAAAAAATTCTGCTTAAAAAAGGATGAAAAAACTGATATGGAAATGTTTGAAATGTGCCTTTTGAAAACTAGGACCTAAAAGAGAAAGAAAATGAAGAACTTGATATTCAGTTGAAAGTGTTTGATGAAAACAAAGAAGATGACTTAATTGAATTGTCACATCGTCTCAATGACATCAGAGCTGAAATGGAATATCCTTTTAAAAACTCACTAATTTATTTTAATTTTTATGTATATTCTCTGTAAATATGTAATAAAATATTCTAGATTAAATTGATTGGTTGCCACAGTTAAATTATGGTCTCTAGGGTATGTATGTTTCAGGTAGATTTATGTCCAGGTAACTTTTAATTTGAAAAAGTGTTAAATAAATATACCAATCACTTAAATGCATGTTAGTTTACAAGTCATTGAGGGAAAGTAATCTTTCATGAAAAGGACCTTTCATTAAACCAGTAATTTTGCTCTGTCAGGTAATGATTCTTATAAATTAAGACAATATAAAATTAGGAAAAATGATGCAATTCAGTTCATGAAACTAAACACTTAATTTTTTTTGCGGTATTCAGGGGGTGTTTTGTGTACATAATAGGCTGCACTTCTATTAGATAACGAATTTATTTATACAAAAGCAAAATTCTTTAGTGGGTTTAATAACATGGTATGCACTCCTGAACTTCAGGCATATCCTTTAACATTTACACACAGATCTTATCTGACTTGCACTGGTATAATGTATAATAGACAGGTTGTGATATGGGGACATTCATAACCTTTTGTTCCAAACTGCCAACCATATTTTTGCCCCTTTCTAGTTGATGCCAATAAACACATCACATGGGTATGTGGCTAAAGACTCTGCATTTGATTTTTCAGCTGCACTTGGGTAAATCAATTGAAGGTGTACCTATGTAAAACTGGTGTGAGATCAGAAACAGGCATTTAGTTTGCAGCTTTATGGAAAATTTCAGTTTAATCTGGAATGAAAAAAGTTAACTCAAATCCAGAAGTACCAGAAATTCCTAGATCTAACTACTGCCATGCCTAAGAACATTCTCCTTAACTCCAGATCTTTCTTAGAGCCTTTCTGTGTGGGAGCTGTTGGGATGCTTCATACATATTCTAAAAATGAAGCTTGACCCCCATAACTAATGTGACAAAATACCTGAGCAAGCCCCCGCTCCATTCCTTCTCTAAGCATGGGTATGGGATATCGGCTTACTTACCTTATTTACCATCAGAGATGCTGTCTGCTACAGAGACAGCCAAACACATCTGTATAAGTCCAACATTCTAGCTAACAAAGCTGAGCATTAGATATCACTGTCTGGCCCTAGATAAGGGAAATGCTCCCAGTTATTTCCCTATTCATGCTCATAGAAATTAACCCTTGGAAATCACAATCATGAGGCTTTCATTGTCGACAAACATTGATGTGAACTCAGACCCCCATATTTCAAATACAATTTAATGGCAAATATGCACCATAGTGTCATTAAATTCCAGCTTTGAAACTTGTTTGTATTTCAGTCCTGCTGTGTATACAGATCCAAATGTTCACATGGGAGTCTGAATTATGTATTGTAAAGAAAAAAGAAAAAAAAAGAAAAAATAGCTAATTAAATGATGTTGTCCTTACTTATGAGTCTAAGTCCTTATCCCCCTGACTTGCTGGTTGGCTTGAGTGTACCAATTGCAGAACTAGTCATGGCAGCACTGATTCAAAATAAATGGTCATGGTTGGTCGAGTGCCAAACAGAAGGAAATCTATCCTGTGTACCATAATTCTGTTACACCTTTCCAACATGTGCCACACCAAAATTTACTTGCATGTGTCACATGGGATTGGTATGGTGAACTGGCACCCCTTGCATTACTGTGTTGTTCTTCAGAATCTCAGCCCTTTTTTAAGCTGCTAAGATGGCGAAGAAAACTTCACAAATGTATGATGAGTGTAACCAATGCCAGGAGGACTACGTGAGTCTGCAGAAAGCAGAGAACAATGCCTTCAAGATGTAAACTGTCCCGGTCATTTTAGTGGATATTGACTCAGTCACAGCTTTTCTTATCCGTTAAATCTTTCACATTGTCATACCTGTACATTAACTGGTATTTTGTTTGTCAACTTTCTGGACCACCATGAGATGAAAACTTGATAGAAAAAAATCTCCAGATTCTTTGGATATAATAATGAGTAGACAAAATAAGTATGATTTTCCCAGACATGAAACATGTAATCAATATTTATAACCTACATTATCTAATGTTGTTCCACTCTCTTAAATTAAAATGCCAAATTCATTTGTTGTATGAATTAATCACAGAACCTCAACTCTTAATGATTGCAAAATGTTTGCACCATTATTGATCTTGATTCATGTAAAAGTATAATGTGTTAATTGGTGGGAAAATGGAAAATACCTCAGGCCCTGGTAACAAATAGTGCAGGTATATTGCTGAGCCTACATGAAGCTCATTGAGTTCATTGGGGCTGTCTGTGGGCCCATCAGTCCCCATGAATAGAGTTGAAGGATTGGAGCCTTATTTGGCAGAGCTTGTGCCAATTTTGTTTACTTTCTAGTGATGAGCACATTGAAATAATTTTGGTTAGCTGTAGCTGGAAAAAATGGAAATGTTTTAATGAGGGGGATTGTTTAGAAGGCAATAGCATTTACTTAGAACCGTTCAAGTGTATTCCTTACAATATGGACATGTTCATTTCAGTCATTTGGCATTTCCTTAACAATCTCTGTACTGATATGAATGAAGTATACCATCTGCTGTATAACATGCTGAAGGACACGGCTTCTGAAAACTATTTCCTCTCAATATTGCAACACTTACTACTGGTCAGGAATGACTATTATGTCCGGTAAGAGTTAACTCTAGCTGTTCTTTTTGCTTTTAATATCAGGTGTCCAAGTGGTAGGGTAACACAAGCTGAACTATTAACAAAATGGATCTTAAACATATGATTATTTTATAATCTAGGGTGAACTGCTCAATACAAGTTGTCTTTGTACCCTTATTTAAAGGGAAGAGTTTCATTATAGTAGACAGAAGGATGGTTTTATTTTTGAGTTCCTTGTGCTTTTTCTTCTTCTGTATCTCTTAACTCATTGAATTATTCCTCACTTTTCTACCTACAGGGCAGAAAGGTTCTTGTCTTCAGAAAATCTACAACACGTTTTTTGTACATGTTTTTATTTCAAAGCATCTCCATCCCCTTTCAACTATATATTGCATCCTTAGAGTGTAAGCTGTTATTACTTATATGTCAAGTGCCTAGCATAATACTGAATCAGGCAGGAGAATTGGTGTTTTCATATTGTTAAATCATACAACTACAAATACATGTCAGTTATTCCAGGTAATGGGGGCTTTTCTAGTTTGTAGAGAAAATACAGGGAATTGGTTGATAAGGATGAAAAAGAGAGAAGTTATTGGAAGAGTTTTTTTTAAATTTCCCTAAACTATTTTTTTTTTTTTTTTTTTACTAGTGTGACAGCTCCATTTTCTTTTCTTTTTGCAATATTTCCTTCAGTTAGACTTGAGATGATTTTTCTGGTGCAACTAAATGGAGTGTGAAGTTGAGGTGTAACATTTGTTGCTGATAAACAAGTTTAAAATTTTAAAAACGGTTCGTCAGCACAGAGAGATTACAGAAGTTACAATAGAGAACTGTGTGTGCTCACAGTACAGTTTCTGAGAAATTAACATGTTGTAACTGATCATGTACTTGTACTGTTGCTAATAAAGGCTGACAACCAATCACAGCAAATAGTGATCCTTAAAAACTTACTAGTTTTACCTTAGATGATAATAGTTAGTAATCTGCATTTTCAAAATTATGAGCCCATTTCCAGTTGCTCATAAATTTTGCAAAACTTTTTGGTCCACTGTTCAAGCTGAAATTTTCCCTTCTGGGATTTTGTCATTAACTGACTTTTCAACTAAGTTTTTCAGCAGAACTATTTAACTACTTCTGGGAATCAGGTTAGGGGAAAAAAATAGGTTGTTTTGGCAACCAGTGTTAAAACCAACCAAACCAAAAGGAACAATATTTCTTTGAGAAGCTCTAATGTGTTCTTGATTTGGAATGGAGTTGTGGCCCAGGGGCCAGGAACAGACTTTTTGCTTTCCCCATGAAAAACCCTCTAGAATAGGCCAAGTTTATCAGACTCTGGAAGTAGCCACTTGCATATGTTCCATCGATGTTTGCTAGAGGCTTGCTGTTAAAATCTCTAACATTCCATCTTCGCTGAGTGTGCTCCAATGCTAGGGAGTTTTTACATCCCTGCTACATGCTCCCAAGCTCCACTCAGCTTCCTATTTGGAGGGCACAGAGCAAGAGCTCCAGACAGAGGACATAGAGTGAAAGCAGCAATGCTGTTTCCTTTGGATTTGAGGAAGGTGTGCCTGGCTGGGATCCAGAAGGATACTTTCCACTGACTAGTGTCAATGATTGTGTTCACTTCAGAAGTGCCTATTTTTGAGCAAGACCTCATAGCCCCTTAATTAGGCTGCAGGCACATATATTCCTCCTATTTAAAAATAGGTTGAGTGAGTCACATCTGGTGGAGCTGCAATAGAACTTGGTCTACAATATGACTGTTCCTGCGGAATGGCTGGAGCGGCGAAGCAAAAAAAAAAAAAAAAAAAAACCAACAAAAAAACCATGCGGGGCGGCTGGAGCCACGGTGCAGGGGGACTCCCTGCGCTGCAGACGTGCCCCGGGCAGCGGAGTACGTGCCCCGGCTAGCGGGGGTGGCCAGGGCGTCCTTCAGCGGGGCACTCGCCACGCGGCCCCTCCCGCCGTGCCGCCTATCGGGAGGGCTCCGTGCTGCTCCGGTCAGCGGGCAGGGAAGGACGCAGGCTGCCCTGCCGGGCTTGCTGCAGACCTGGCACCGGCTGGGGCAGATGGAGCGCGCAGCCTGCTCCCAGCAGGACACTTCCCTCCTCTGCACTGCTGCCCCCTACAGGGCGGCCGAGCAGTTAACCAAAAAGAAAAAAACCTGCGGGGCGGCTGGAGCGGCGAGGCAAAAAAAAAAAAAAAAAAAAGATTGGAGAGAAGCCGCCCCTTAGAATCTGCCGCCCCAAGCACAAGCTTGCTCGGCTGGTGCCTGGAGCTGGCCCTGGTCCCAGGTCTAATCCTTTTAGCCACAGTGCTTTGCAGGTGGAATGTACCAAACATGTATGGTTCAGAATCTGATCATGACCCACGTGATACTGGGAAAATACACAGGAAAAAAAACTATTAAAAGAATTAAAGTCCATCACTCAAACTAGAAAATAGCAGAATTAAGATTGCTTCTTTAATCTTAATTTGACCTTGTATTAGTCTTGAATTACATTATGATGTGTTTTTTTTCTCACCTGGGCTGAGAAAGTTCATTGTAATCCTATTAATAACTTCCAGGTGAAATTTAAATGATTCAAGGACTGTCAGTCTGAAATAATTACAGTAATTTGCCCCCCAAATGCTCTAAATTTTAGACAATAGTTTGATGGCAATAGTTTAATGTACAGAGTATAACTAATATGAACTTAATGTCATAGGACACTTGAAATTCAAATCAGTTTTTATTTCAGTGTGAGTAGTATTGGGAGGCATGACCATGTTTCAGAAAATCGAGATTGGGAACTGAGGTTGTACTGTATCTAGAAGAAGTATAACAACACTTGGTCAGCCCTTCGCTACCTATCTAAGAAATGTTAGTCTAATGGGCATATGTTACATTGCTTCTATTAGCTCCATTAGTATGGCTATTAAGTTTAAGTTAAAATGCTTTTTTAAAAACATATGGCTCATAAATACATGGTTACAAGAAAAAAATAAATTAAAGCTAATAATTGAAAAATAATGGGAGAGTTAAGAAGTAAGTCTGTTCTCCAAATAGAATTTAGAAAATCCACTAGTAAAGATGCAGTACACTCTTACATATGGTATATGGATTAGGGAAGAGAAGTGAAATATTGCAAATCTCCACATTCAGCTGGTGTCATATTGAAACAACTCACACTAAGCTAAGGAAATAAGATGTACACAGTGAGAGCTGAGAACATAAGAATGTACATACAGGGTCAGACCAAAGGTTTCTCTTGCCCAGTATCCTGTCTCCTAAGAATGGCCAATGCCAGGTGCTTCAGAGTACCTGTAGACTGGTCAGTTGTTTTGGTTGCCTAAACATGGATTTAGGGAGCCAAACTCCATTTTTTTTTTAAATCTTGTGTAAACTTACATTAAAAAACAATTTTAAGAAATAAAAGAGCATTGGTCAGAAATCACATATCCGTTTTCTTGGATTCAAAAATACAAGTTCTAAAAAGGTAATGTCCAAACATAAATCCTGAAAATCTTTTTAAATTTAACTTCTCTTTTGACCTTGTATTTTTATCAGTCTGAAAAAAATGTGTTCTTGCACAGCTGCTACAGATTGAGTCGGTATATAGTTCCATCCTTCATTTGGAGTCACTTAAATTATGTGTGGATTTCAAATGATTTGTTTGTTTTTAGCTCCTTAACGTGACATCATATCTTAGGCTTCTTTAAGGAATTAAAGTAGTTTAAAAATGTAAGAGGGCTTAACCCCATAAAATGACTTAATACCCAATCTCTTTTCATATTTGGTAGCTGACAACATTTTTAGATTGGTATTTAGAAATGTTAGAAATAAGAAGTGTGTGTGTGTGTGTGTGTGTGGTGCTGTTTGTTGCCAATTAATGACCAAAAGTGGTTATGAAGGAGGTGGGAAGGACAAAATAGGGTCCCTATCATTTTATTTTCCAAAGTGTGAAGAAAGTGAGATACCAACTGCAAAACAAGAATCTGAATAGAGATCCAAGAGATAGAAATGAAACTAGAACATGGACCATGTGAACTGCCATGTTGGGTTTAAAAATATTACTTCATTTTTCAGAGATCTAAACTTTGGATTTTTATTTCATACATCTCTTTATGAGAATGACAATAGCAATTTAATAGACAATGTACACACAAGGCCTTTTTTTCCCCAGTTTTTTCTTCTGACAACTTTATAATTCAGGTATTAGAAGTTATAATTAACCTTTTTTCTCTGTTCCATAAATTATATGCCTTGTTTCCATTATATTAAAAATACATTGATGTGTATTTTTCTATCATCAGAACTCAGTATTACAAGATAATTGAAGAATGCATTTCACAGATAGTACTGCACTGCAGTGGTATGGACCCAGATTTTAAATGTAGAGGAAGATTGGATGTAGACTTTACCCACCTTATTGGTATGTAAAACTGAAGTAACTTGTCTTCTTTGGTTTCTTTGTATTTTAGAAAAATAAATATTTTTAAAGGTAAGTGTTGTCTTCATACTCCAAAAACAGAACTCTGTAACTTTTAATATGTGGCTTTGGGAATGAACTCAAATTTTCTAGAAGTTGAGAGCTCCATTGTATAGCTTGTAATCATATTCTTCTAGAACAGCAACACATTTTATAGTGAAAATATATTGCATAGACTGTTGAGGCAGATATGCCTGGAAAGTTAGATTGTTTTATTGAGAGCAATGGTCAAAGCGCCACCTAGATTATAATTAGAACTGGCTAGAAAATAGAAAATCTGTTTTGTGAAAACTCTTGAGGTTTTGGTATTTGTTTTCATTCTGCATCAGTAAGAAATCAAGATTTTTCAACAGTTTTCACAGAAAAAGAGAAGGAGGAAAAAAAACAACAACCACTAGGAGAGGGATAGAGACCACCCCTGAATAGCTAGTAGTCCAATTGTTAGGACACTCACCTGGATGTGGGAGACTCACTTTTATGTCCTTATTCTTCCTGATTGGGAGCAGGGACTTGAATCTGGGTTTACCAAATCCCAAGTGAATGCCCTAACCACTGGGCTAATAGCTATTCTGGGATGCATACCCCAAATTGATACTGTTCCACTTAGTATCAATAACTAGTTAAATATTTATTGGTCTAGAGAGACTGACTTGATTGCAGGGATGTGTGGGACGTGTGCAATTGCTGATACTCCTGGGGAACTGAAACGGAGACCAGGGCAACAGTCTCCCCTGCATTCTCCATAACCACCTGGTGACACCCAGGTGGAATGGAGGTAAAGGAACTAGCCTGACTAGAATGAAGGAGGGTGAGGAGTTTGGCATGGGGGACAGGAGCTGGATATGGAATAGGCTAGAATATGTGTGTGTATGGTGAAATCAACTTTACCAATAAAAATCTAATCCTCCCCAGGCTAGTTATGATAGTCTTCAACTGATCACATTTGAGTTGCATTGTTCACATTAGCATAAAAATTAACACACTTTTGTTATATCATGTAAGAATAGTCCCAAACTTCAGATTTTAGATGATCAAATCATTAGTGGAGTTGAAATTTATACGTAAGGGAATGTTGTTCATGTGCCCCATATGAAGTTTTTAAGTTGGTTATACCAGCAAATGGGCCTAATCATACTTCAGGTATCTGCCATAATAATGGAATTTGTTCTTTGAGTAGTGTCACTGTGGGTGCTTCACTTCAGATGAGCCTGTGCCCTTGATCAGAGATTTTTGGTAGCAGTGCACATTTGGCTTGCATAAGCTCCCTACACGCTTCAGCATGAGGGAGCAACTCATGTTCTCTACCCCCTTTGACAGTGATACAGTGACAGTGACATTCCACAAGAGCAGTATCTACATCTATAGCTTTACTTAAGGATGTACCAATTGCAGACATTGGAAGAATGATAACTTGGTCCTCTGTCAATATTTTCTCTAATCATTATGCCTTGGTGCCAGCAGCAAGATCAGATTCTGCTGTAGGCAGTCTAGTTCTCTCTCCTGTGTACTGGACTCTGGTCTGAACCTCCCACCTCCTTGCGGGGGTAGTGCTTCAGAGTCACCTGGAATGGCACATTTACAGGGGCGCTACTCAAAGAAGGAGAAGAGATTACCCATCTTGTAAATGGAGTTCTTCAAGATGTCTCCCTGTGGGTGCTCCATTACCTACCCTTCTTCCCCTCTGCATCAGGATGTCCCTGGGGGGACTTAGCTGTAGAGAAAGAACTGAGGGCAGTTTGTGTGCACAGCCCCATTTAGCCTTGGTGCGGGGCATGAGGATATGTGGAGCACATGCTTGGGCTGACTGGGCACTACCAAAAATCTCGATCAAAGGAGCAGGACACAGGTGTACCTGAGGTGGAGCATCCACAAGGACACACTTCTTGAAGAACTCCAGTAGTAACTGGAGTTCTCATAAAGTGAGTAACGTCTCCAGTACTTCAAGCAAAGTGGAGCCCTGGATTCATGTGCTACTATTCTGTGGTGAAAAATGCACAGGAGGGGAAAACATACATTAAAAAATATAGTTAACACTTTCAAAGTTAGTCCTCTCATTTTGAGAATGGTGATGTGCAGTGAAGAAGGTGATGGAGGTGTTGTCTTTGAGCAGAACTGTGAACAACTCCCTTCCACCTGACTGCTCTATTTTCTTCTTACTATGCTGCCAATGTCAGTTTCCTAGCGCCTGCACCCTATTGCTGGGTTGTCAGAAGTGCTGTTAGAGCAGATTACTGTGCAGAAATTTACTGGTTCTCAGAAACCAAAACCCTTGTTTTACCTCCTCCCATGTCCTCCAAAGGACATGGAACCTGAACTGCATGTTGTGGAAACAGAATACATTGTCTGGGTCCATACAGGAGAATGCAACGGAGTTGCTGCTCTTCCTTTTTGTCATTGTGCAGTGGAGAACCTGTGACCCATGGGGAGCCAGTATTTCCTCACTCTTAACATCAACAGATGCTAGAAATTAATCTGAATGGAAATGATAACCTGTAATCTTAAATATTTAAGAGGCTAGACATGAGGTGTAGGAAGCTAATTAAAAATTTGCTCTCTTCCCACTGTGATCATCTATAGAGTCACAACCTAAATAAATTTTCTTGTAACTCTGAAATAGTTTTGCTCCATTTATCAATAAGTTGAGCTGGCAAATGAGTGCTAGGTACTTTACAGAAAAATAATCAAAGGTGACAGTTTTCCTGTTGTATTTCTTGTAGTTTTAAAATCTATTCAGTGTAGCTAATGCACTTAATTGATTTTTTTTTTCTGTTGACCTAGTGAATTAGAAATCAAACTTTCGTTTTCAAACCTGAAGCAATTAGACTATTCACAAATCTAAGAACTTTGGTTCCTCAGTCATGTAATTAAAGAGTATTGACTTTTAAGAAGCTCTCATATTTTGGGAGTTTATTTACCAGTGTTGTGTAGCGGGGGAGAGGAGGATTTTTTTTTCTGTTCTACCATATCTTAATTTGAGAAATAATTCTCCGTTCTAATACTAGAAAATAAGGAAGTTTGAGTGATTTTGTTTTTTTTAAACAAACATCAACTCACTCAACAAAGGGAAAGATTTAATTGGAAATTAACATTAAGCCATAATGGAGGTAGGCAGTGGGCCTAGTGGATATGGCACTGGATCAGGACTATAGGCAAGTCACTTCACCTCCCTGTGCCTCAGCTTCTGTGTCTGTAAAATGGGGATAATGATGGTGATTTGCTTTGTACAGCGGTTTGAGATCTACTGAAAAATATTCTGTAACAGCTAGGAATTAATCATAAAAATATATGTTCTAATTTGCTTTTAAAAGCCTTCAAGGTAATCTTTACTTAAAATAACATAACATATATAACTTTCATATGTTAAAGGAGTGTTCTCAATATGTTAAAGGGGCGTTCTCCAGCCTAACTGCAGAAAGGGATGGCTGTACTAATGTAGAAAACTTGATTAAAGGGGCGAATTTCCATACTGATTTACATTTAAAATCAAATGAAAATGAGAAGGGCAAAAATTACCTCATATAAAATCTAGTGTGTTAAAGACTGCTGTACTTCGCATGAGAATGTTACAACTTAAGTAATTATTGGAAAGTAAATGCGCTTTTCTGAGCAACAGGCAAAACATATAGGATTAAAATCAGATTTCTAAGAAATTTTATTGCTATGTGTCTATTCAAGAGACATAGGGAAAGGAGGAAGGGTTCAAGAAAGATTTAGTCCTCTGGAAGTCTAAAAATGCAGAGGTGAAACGCTGGAATTTGGTTCCGTAGCAATTCATTGTACTTTGAAAATGTGTATTTGTTTATTACTTAGTAGCGCTTACTGTCTCACCCAATTTTGTCTTGGTAATTTGTCCTTTTAGATGCATGTGTGGACAAAGCAAAAGTAGAAGAAAGTGAACAAAAAGCAGCAGAATTTTCCAAAAAGGTAAGATCATAAATCATTATAATTTAAGATATAGACTACTGGAAATCTCTGATTAAAACATGCATCAAAAACCTTTCCCCACCTTTCGGCTTAGATAGAGAAACTGATTTGCTGTTGTGATCAATATTTGACAGCATTACTACATAATTTGTATCCTTACTGCAGAAGTGATTTGATACATCAAGTCTACTGTTCGTAGCTGCTAGTGTACATTAGCTTCAGACAACAATAGGAAAAAAAATCTCATGTATTGTAGAGCTTATCCTATACTTGTTTTTTCTTGGGGGTGTTGTCAAGTATATTATCTGTGTATACAGAAAGAATAGAGATGGGCAATTGAGTTGTTCAGCATGTTTTGTTTATTTCAAATATGTAATATATACTGTACTTTGATATAAGTAGTGGAAAAGATTGCTTTATTTCCTTCTGCTTTCACTTGTTTAAGCACTAGAAGGTTCCTTGGAGTTTTGAGAGGTGTTTAAGTGTATCTACTAATTTTAGTCTTCAGTCAGTTCCCTTGGTATAAAGGAAATGATGGAACTTTCAATCTTATTTCTCATGAAAGTTAGACTGTGATTAGCTGAAGTTGTTTTCTCTCTTTTCACTTTCCCGTGGGGGAGGGAGGCAGGGATAGCTCAGTGGTTTGAGCATTGGCCTGCTAAACCCAGGGTTGTGAGTTCAATCCTTGAGTGGGCCATTTAGGGATCAGGGCCAAAAATTTGCCTGGGATTGGTCCTGCTTTGAGCAGGGAGTTGGACTGGATGACCTCCTGAGGTCCCTTCCAACCCTGATTCTTTCCGAATTAAGTAGAATGATGTTCTTTCTGGAGAATGAACCTCTCAGATGAACATGAGCTGGACTAAATTCAGAAATTTTTTTCAGGTTTTCCTGTAATTAACTGTCTTTAGAATACAGGAAGAGACAGTTAATTACAGGAAAAGTCTAGCACTTTAATTCATTGCTCTCTCTTAAGGCTATCTAGATCCATATCTTTCTACTTCAGCAAGATAAAGTTAAATCAGTTTCAATAGGAAACCGAAGTACAGCTTATGATCCTTTACTGTTATTGACTCTATGGGTGGTCAGAACATATCTTCATAATGGCAACAAAATGCCTACGTTCCTTCAGTGGTAGTAAATAGTCAGGAGAGCACTCCAATTCAAACCTAAAAGCATTCTTACATTGCTATCTCAGAACAAGTATTTCTTAAATGTTAATCTTTGTGATTTAATATATTTCTAAAGATGTCAATTAAGTTATAAAAAAGACCTAATAGAAATGATTTTGCCCTTCTTTTCATTATTAGGAGTAGATTGTCGGGCCTTAAAATTATTTCCATGTGAAGCATTCCACTTGGGTTGGTTGGTTGTCTTTAGAAAATTTAGTCGTCCTTTTAGTAATTTTGCATTCTCAGAGTTTTGCCACATGACATTCCACTTTCAGAGTATCCTTTGAGTAACTCAAAAGTTACTTCACTTATATCAAACACTGATTGCCCTATAAAATTTCCAGCAATCGTGTCTTTCTGGGTCCTGTGAGGAAAACACTAACTGCTGGACATAAAATAGGCCAGAGCAACATTGATTGATGGACCTGGCTTCAGAATCCTCCTAATTTGAAATGCAACATATTCTAGAATGTATTGGACACATGAACTTAAAACGGAAGTGGAGTGATGGATCTTCTCATTCACTTGTCAGTGCTCTTAATATTACTTAAGCACAGAGTTAAACACAGCACTGTTGGTGTCGGAACCCTCGAAATAACAAATGCTTTGGATGCTTGTCTGTGCACAGCGTTGCTTTACTACTATTTGAGAGTCGTAGAATGTTTTCCTGAGCTATGTCTTTCCGTTCTTATTTTTGAAGGAAAAAGCTTTACAGAATTCCTCCTAAGGGATTTTGATAATCATTTTAAAAAGTTAACTAAAGGAAGCCAAAATAAAAATTTCCATTAGAGTAGAAATAGTTTCAGTACCAAATTTAGGAAATGGTAATATTTCAGACTGGGCTTTGCTTGCTTCCTGGCATGTAGGGGCCAAAAATCATGTCTATCTGGAACATGACCTTTATTAAATTTGGGGAAAACATTACATCATGAGCTGCAGACCCGTATCTTCACTATATATTAACTGTATATTCAGCAAGAGTGTGCCAATGCTTGGATATAGTTGCAAATCTGCAAAGTGGCCTCATCCGTCAGATTAGACATGGAAGAATGTATTGAAGATCTCCATTTCTTGTTTCTCTGTATTCAGATATCCTCAAAATCTCCCAGGATGTAGATCTTACTTACTTTATTTATCTTGAGAATCCAACTCTTCTAACATACATGCAGCTCTACATCATTTACTTCTGTCAATGAGTTTTAAGTGTTGTAAATATAAAAGTATAGAACTGCAAGTCACTCCTTTTAAACTATGCCATCTGCAGCAGTGATTGCAGTTTGAAGCAATATTGTTAATCTTCAACAATGAGAGACTATACTTATCTTCAAATATATTACTTTAATTCTAATCGAGAACGTGTTTTGTTTCTGGTGTGGGGCAAATTAAAGTGCACCTTGCAGTAACTTAATAATACACAACATAATGTTCCTAGAATCTATGTGAGAACAAAAGCTTATTCCAGTCAGATTGCTTTTTTTTCTTTTTCTTTTTTTTTTTTAAAAAGCAAAACAAAAACTTCTTGGAATGTAAAAGTCCCCCTTAGAATTGTTACACCCATTCATAACTAGAATTGGTTATCCATAGGCCATTGCAACTGGTTATTCATAGGCCATATTTAATATGGTTTGTTATGATTCATAGACTCTAAGGTCAGAAGGGACCATTATGATCATCTAGTCTGACCTCCCGCATGATGTGGGCCACAAAAGCTGACCCACCCACTCCTGGAAGAATTCTCTCCCTTGACTCAGCTGTTGAAGTCCCCAAATCATGATTTAAAGACTTCAAGTCACTGAGAATCCTCCAGACATTCCAGAATACTCAAGTTACTTTTAATATTTCAGCCTCATGTCATTTCAGAGGAAATGAAAGTGGTCAAAAGGTGTTTAAAAGGTTACAGCTTGGAAAGTGCTGGGGGAAAAAAGCTTTTCTGCAAGTTTACAACAATTTGTGATGTAGCTGGATCTATACACATTGTTGTGAATTCTTAGTGACCAGAAGAATTGTGTTTTCTGTAGTTTTCCAATCGGTCATGCAATATGAGCCACAAATGCTTCTATTGCTTTACTCACCCTATTGTTTAAAGCCTTAAACTGCTGTATTTAGTGTGAGCATAGATGGATGAATGATTTTATGGTGGTAATCATTGCAGTTTGATGAAGAATTCACGGCTCGACAAGAGGCACAGGCTGAACTTCAGAAACGAGAGGAGAAGATCAAAGAGCTTGAAACAGAAATCCAACAGCTACGAACCCAGGTAATGAAGTGAGATATAGACTTTGTCATGTCACGGTGAGTTCCACAGTAGAAAATTATATCGTTGGAATGAAAGAAAAATATCACCAAGAGCATTGTGTCTGGTGACAATTTGAAAATTTCTTTTAAATAATTCAGATTGATTTTAAAAGTAGAGTACACAGGGTGTTACTTGACAAATGTGTATGAGTTGGTTCTACAAGAGCATGCAGGATAGACTGAGACTTTAAGGCCAGGAGGGACCATTGTGATCATGTAGTCTGACCCCCTGCACGTTGCAGACCACGGAACCTCAGCCACCCACTCCTGTAATAGAAGTACAAACACCAGCTGAGTTACTGAAGTCCTCAAATCAAGTTTTAAGATTTTAAGTTACAGAGAATCCACCATTTACATTTGTTTAAACCTGCAGGTGATCTGTGCCCCATGCTGTAGAGGAAGGCAAAAAAAGCCCCAGGGTCTCTGCTAATCTGACCGAGGTGAAAATTCCTTCCCGACCCCAGATAGGGCAATCAGATGGTCTCTGAGCATGTTGGCAAGATTAATGGAAATAATATATTTTCTCAAATGTAAGTGTATGACAAGCCTGTCATAGCTGGCTTGCTTATTGAGGCTAAAATGTCATGAGGTTTTGAGAAGTTTGAACTCGTGACAATTTTTTTTCTTCCAATTATAGCCAAAAAAAGTCACTAATTTTAATTATTTAAAATAATTTAATATAAAATTTAAAGTATATTTTACAGAAGTTCCTACCATGGTTCTGAAATCTCACATTTCATGGTTGTCAAATGTATGAATAGTCTATGATAAAACTATTTTGTAAGTGCTAAAATGTAGATTCTAGCTGAAATCCCCCCCACCACCACTCGTGAGTGAATAAGCACACTTTTCCATGGGACATAATGTCAAGCAAACCTTCCTGTTGGATCAGAAAATTAAAACAAAAAACAGATATACACAAACTAATCACGGTGGCTGATTGATCAGTTTATATTGCAATATATTTTATTTATGGTTAAGATCAAGCGTAGTTATCAGTTAATTACTGAGGCAGAAACTGCACCTTCTAGAAGACATGACTTGTCTGAGGAAGAATACCGCTTTGAAGATGGATTCTACTGCTGCTGCTTCAAAAGAAAATCTTTGTGCTGCATTCGGAGACTCCAGGGCAGATTGAGAAGACGATCGCTCCATTGCTGATTCCACAGAAACCTTCAGCTGCTTCTCGGACTGCTGCTGCTCCACAGAATGCCCATCAGGAATACCCTCTAAGAAGACCCTCAGCGCTTCCAGGACATCGCAGATGAGCAGCATCGATTGGAAAAGCAGAACCTCCTTGAAGAAAACTCGTGGAGATTCTGCTGCAGGGAGATCTTGCACCTCGAGGACGGCCTTCTGGGACACCACAGCCAGGACAAACATCTTGCCTGCTCTTCAGGAGAAGGATGCTAGACAGAGAATTTCTTCCACTTCCTGCATTGCTCAGGATCCTTATGCTGGTCGTTGTCCTGCTATGCTGGAAAGTACGCCAACTGGTGAAACCAGCCTCCCCTCATAAACCCCACAGTGGGACCTCAACATCTCACTAGATGTCTGTCCAACCTAACCTCTCCATACTACTCTCCCAGAGCAATGAGAATGATCTAGCGAATCCGCTGATACGACTGAAGCCCATCCAACAGAGGGAGACGAAAAAGAGAACGATTGCATCTATCTCCAGTATCCCCTCCCTACGGACGTACTCCTTTGCCCCTTCTGCTATCCGGTCTGAGGATTCCAGTACATTGGCAGACTCATCAGACACCTCAAGAAAATCCATAGCAAGCGGATCGCCTTCCGGTGTGCCCTCTGCGACCTGCCTTTCAAGACGCAGAAGAAATGTAAGTCTCATCAAATCACCTGCAAAGGACATCTCGAATTGGAAGAGTCCAACTCTACCAGTCTGTTTCCGCCACCCTATCTCTGCTCCGAAAGCAGAAACACAACATGCTCCGGCTTCCAACTCCCCAAACACTCTCATCCCAACCAACTCCATACTGCATCCCAACCAACTCCCCCAGAGCCACAGCATGAAAAGCTGGTCCAACCATCTACCGAGGAAAGGACTTCCTGCCCCTGGGACCACCCACCTGGATACTACCATTGGAAGAGTAAGCGCTGCCTCAAAAATCCCTAAGCTGGACCCTGCCAAGAGTAGGATCAGCGCTCCCTCGCAGCTTATGCAAGGCAACTCCCTGTCTAGATGGCTTAGTGCTTCCTCGCAGTATGTCCCGCACAATGCCATCGTCAGAAGGCTCAGCGCCACCCTGCCCCCCACAGGTAACCCCGGAATGTCTCTCACTCCACCAAGGTCCCCCCAGGCAGAACACATCCACAGAAGGACCCTCCCAAGCAAGACCGCATCCCTAAAAGGGACAGTACTGCTGCCTCTAAAACTGTCCTTCCTAAAAGGACCAGTGCTGCCCTAAAATTGGTAAGGGAAGACACTGCCCTCATTACAGAAGATCCGGCCGAACACCGGGAGGGAAAAAGGCAGTAGGCTAATCCCACAGCAGTTTTCCAGCCCGAGCCTGTGGAGATTGAGCAGCCAGAACAGCAGCAGCCCCTGGTGAGTGCTGCCACACCATGGCAAGCCACTTGGATGGAGGAGTTGGCGAAGACAGTCTCCTTTGAGGACTTTGACCTCCTTGTAGACAAACTCACTAAAGATCTGTCTGCAGAAATCGTATCTGGGAGCAAGGGAACTCAGGAGAACACACCGACTGCGCACATAGCTCCTGCATCCAGACAGAACCACAACAACATGAAGGAAGCCAGGAGAAGGAACATCAGGCGTCACTACAACCCAGCAGCAGCATCCAGGTTTCAGAAGCTCTACCGGTCAAACCGCCCCAAGGCTATGAGCGAGATCCTTGATGGGCCCTCACCCTACTGCGCAATCCCATCCGAGAGACTATTCTCGTACTTCAAAGGGGTGTTTGTCCATGTATCTCAGAATGATGCTCAGTGTCCAGAGTGCCTTTATTCCCTACCCCAGGTTGACTGTGCAGAGGACCTGGAACAAGACTTTATATCATGGGCAGCAGAGGCCAGACTTACAAAGACCAAAAATACAGCCCTGGGAAAAGATGGCATTCACTACAACTTCCTGAAAAAATGAGCCCCCGGTTATGTGGTACTAACTGCCATTTTCAACAAATGGAAACAGTTCCACCATACTCCCAGCTCCTGGAAGAAGTCTATGATGGTGCTCATCTAACAAGAAAGGCGAGCAAGATGACCCCAACAACTGGAGACCTATCTCTCTCTGTTCCACCATGTACAAACTGTATGTCAGCTGCCTCACGGCTAGGATCACAGACTGGTCGGTGAATGGAGGAGCCATCAGCTCCATCCAGAAAGGCTTCATATCATGTGAAGGCTGCTACGAACACAACTTTGTCCTCCAGACTGCCATCCACATGGCCAGGAGGGCACGGCGGCAGTGTGCCATAGCATGGCTTGACTTGGCTAATGCTTTTGGATTGATGACTCACCAGCACATTTTTGCCACGCTGCGAGAGTTTGGGATGCCTGAAAACTTTCTCCAACTGATCTGGGAACAGTATGAAGGCTGCACCAGCACCATCCGCTCTATGGAAGGAGAGACGCCCAAAATTCCTATCGGTAGCGGCATGTAGCAAGACTGTCCCCTGAGCCCCATCGTTTTCAACTTAGCCGTGGAGCCGCTCATTCGAGTGATCTCCAGCAGTCTAGGTGGTTTCAAGCTATATGACAAAAGAGTGAATATCCTGGCCTATGCAGATGGTCTGGTCCTGATCTCAGACAACCCCAAGAGTCTCCAGCAAATGCTTGCCATCACCAGTCAGGCTGTCAACTGGGACTCCGCTTCAATGCCAGGAATTGTGAATCCCTGCATATCGATGGCAGAAGAAGGGATTCAATCCAGACAACGTCTTCTCAGATCCAGGCTGAACCCATCATCTTCCTCGAGGACAGGCAAGCATACCAACGTCTTCGTACACCAACGGTTTTCCACGTCCAGCAGACACCTGAGGATACCATCACGGAGATCCTATGAGATGTGGCCAGGATCGACTTCTCCCTACTGGCACCATGGCAGAAAGTCAGTGCCTTGAACACCTTCCTGATTCCCCGTATCTCATTCGTCCTGAGGGGATCTGCCGTGGCGAAGGTACCTCCTGAAGAAGGCAGAGAGCACCATCCGGCAGCTGGTGAAGAAGTAGATGTTTCTTCCCCAGAGGTCCAGCAATGAACTGGTGTACATCTCACACAGGCAAGGCGGCATCAACGTCCCTCGAATGGGTGATCTGTGCGACATTGCCATCATCACTCACGCCTTCTGATGTGCCCGGACACCATGGTGAGGAACCTTGCGGAGAGTGCTCTGCAGGATGCTGTCAAGAAGTGAATCGTCAGGACCTCCTCCAGCCAAGATGTCGCCACCTACCTGAGCGGCTCACTGGAAGGTGAAATTGGAAGAGACAGGGAGACTTTGCTTTGCTCTGGACTTGTGCCCGCAATGCTACGCGATGACTGGAGAAGCATATCGGTTGCCACTGGACTTGGTGCGAAGAACACCAAGATCTGGGTTTCCTGGTACCACAGGTGAAGAATACAGATCATGCTATCATTACTCTGAGAGCTAGACCCATGCTGGAGAGGACCCTGAAGGATATCATCCACTGCCAATACGTGGAAAACCTGAAATGGAAGTCGGACCAGGGCAAGGCATTCAAGGTGACGTGCAAGTGGGACGCCAGCAACCACTTCCTCCCCAAGGGCAGCTTCCCCCGATTTGCCAACTTGAGTTCATCCACAGGGCCCGGCTCAAGTGCATCCCACTGAACGGAGCCGTCCACCATGGGAGTCGGAATAAGTGATGCAGGAAGTGCGGCTATGCCAACGAGATGCTACCCCACATCTTGTGTAGCTGCAAGCCCCATTCGAGAGCTTGGCAGCTGCGACACAACACCATCCAAGATTGCCTGATCAGAGCTATCCCACCACCCATAGGGAAGGTCGCCGTGAATTCCTCAATTCCCAGAACTGACAGCCAACTGCGACCAGACATCATCCTCACCAACGAGGACCGGAAGAAGATCATCATGGTGGACGTCACAGTGCCGTTCAAGAACAGGACCCCGGCCGGAGCTCGATGATGCCGGAACTCGAAAGGTGGAGAAATATGCCCCTCTGAACGAAACCTTGAGAACTAAGGGTTACCAGGTCCAGACACATGCACTGATCGTCAGAGCCTTTTGTGCATGGGATCCCAGTAACAAGCGAGTGCTGAGAGAATGTGGAATCAGTCAACGCTACACTCGGCTGATGCGGCAACTCATGGTGTCAGATGCCATCAGGTGATGGAGGGACATCCATATAGAACACATCACTGGACATCGGCAATACCAGGAGGGATGAGCTAGAGTGCCGATGAGAAGCGCAGTCAGGAAAGTAATAAATACTTTCCTCATGGATTGTATTTTCTAAATGGACAACCAATCTAATTCTCAAATTACTGAGGGACAATCTCCACCCATTGATCTATTTTGCTTTCCACAACCAAATCTCTGTACAACTTTTCATGAGTGATGTACCCCTGTATTCGGATTCTAATTTCTAAACTGTATCTAAACTGGATACTTAAGTGTATCCGTTCACCTAAATTTGGGTTATTGCTGATTATATACTCTATGTAGCATATAACATTTAAAAAACTAATTTTGTATTTGTGGATAATCTAAGCACTATCCCCAGATATACAGACACACTTTCCCCAACCTATGTACTATGTAATATTTTTTAACATTAGCTTTAATAAAATTTTTATATCTGGTAAGCGTATTCTTTGTGGATTCCCTGTACTTAATCAGCCTTAAATGACATCTTGAGGGTGCTTCTTGTTTGAGATTGTAAACTCACTGTGGTATAAAACTAAATTCAGTCACTCCCTGAGCTATGAGTAACTGTTACTTTAGTTCAACTGTATATCATCTCTGGAATTAGATGCGGTCTGACTAGTTGGGCCAACAACTTTTAGGTAAAATTGATGCTGTTAGTCTGTACTAATATTCTGCTATACAGTAATTTGAGGTTTTCACTGACTATATTTTGTATGTCATTAAGATAACATTTTTACTGTTTGCTGGATATTAGTTTATATTTAGTTATAATCTGGATTAATTCCTTTTATTTACTAAACGGATGATTGAGTCATTTAAACTTAATATACCTAGGCTTGGTTCTGCAGAAATGTTATGGATCCATTTCTGTACCCCAAAGGCATGTTTTATACATTGGAACATGTTTTTCCATTTGTAACTTCAGAGTGGAATTTTGGAAAGCAGAATGTAATTACCCAAATTGAATTTGGGCAACATAATTGGTTGAACATCTCTTTCTTTGCACAAGTGTCGTGGGACCTTTAATCATGGAAAGTGGTCAAAATCTGTGTGCTAAGTCTCCTCTGAAGGAAAATACTTATTACAATATATTCATACACAGCACATATATCATCTTGTCAGAATGAAAGTATACGTACTTTTATTCTTGTATTAGTATGTGTCATAACTTGATTTATTATGTCCATGGAACCATAAAAGTAGTATATTTGCTATAAGTCAAGTTGCAGAGAGAGGATTTCATGCTAAAGCATAGTATTACACAGATTTCATTCATCAGCCATAGACCTTCCTCACAAATTGCCACATCAAATCTTGATTACAGCAAATGGTTTGAGATAAGGGTCTCACTCAGGTGCTGATAATCCAGAGTACATTTTTTTCTATCATGTCAATTTACTGCATGTATACATGGCTTTCCAAATATTGACATATTAGACTTTAGGTTTCAGGAGAATCAACTGTCATCATCAGTGTTGCACAGAAATATTTTATGCAGTGCTTAAAAACCGGAGGACAAGATAAAACTTTGCTTGCACCTTGAAACATGCTAGATCAGATGAAAACATTACATTACTGATAATTTATTAATCAGAATTTTAGTACTTCCTGGATTACTAACATTTTAAAATTATCTGAGTGGATACACTAATCACTTGCAGATGTTTAGACTGTTAAAATACTTGACATCTCACTAGAGAGTGTAAACTTAGCAAGATAACCCGCGGTTGCTTACAGTAAAGAAGGGGAAATACCTCTGAAATGAAATCTCAGCACTTCTTGTTATCCTCTTAACCCTGGGATGGGGGCAAGTGCTTTCCTCTGGTCTGAGCGTTGGTCACACTTTTGATTCTTCATCTTCTTGTTGCCTTGAGTGCAGGGGACTGGACTAGATAACCTCTTGAGGTCCCTTCCAGTTCTGATTCTGTGAACTCTCCTGAGCACAGTTTATATACCCTAGTTTCCAGGCTTGGAGGAGAGGGCCACCCTCTTAATCCTACTGGATATATGTCAAATGAGTGTTTAGTTTTCATCTTTGTTTCTTTACTGCTTCCATTGGTATTCAGCGGATGGTGATGGCATATAACAAATTTCTTCAATCGTTTTCTTATTGGAGGCTTTAAAGTTTAATTCATTTCAAGAACTGCATTTCATTATTTTCCCCTACTGTCAATTGGGATCCCCTCCTTTTAAACAATTTCTCTTAATATCCCAAAGTTATACCCACTATGAAAAAGTTGGTAAATAGTGGTCTGTTGGTAACCATGTGTTTCTGAATTCTAAGTCTGACACTCCTAGTGACTTGCTATCTGATCCTGGACAAATGCAAAATGGGAGGGGGGTGGGGGAAACTTGCCTAAGAGAAGTGTTGGATTAAGAGGCACATTTTAAATGGGAATGTGGTGCCTGAGTATCCTTTGTTTTTGAAACTCTCGCCCTACCTGGTTGGTGTTAGTAAGTATTAATGTTGATTTTTGTTTATTTGGCATCCTAGAATGCCTAGATGATCTGATTTGGGCGTGGGGGGGAATATTTATGTAATCATGATGATAGTGAATATGGTAAGATACTCATTTAAATGTTAGCTACTAGGACTATTTCACTGCAAGCAATCTGTAGTGGTGTAATATGCAGCAACTGTTTATTAAGGTAGGTAACCTAGCATTTTTATTGATATAGCAGAAGCCAATTACTGTCATTATTTGCCAATGATTCAGGCAAAACACTGCTAAGTATAGGGAGAAAATATGGTCATCTTAGACATTAGTAGGGCCAGGAAATGCTTATACGTTAAAGTACAAATTGTAAAAGTTACTTGTCATAAATACGGTAGGTTTTAAAAACAATTTTTTCTGAGTACTTGTAGATATCCGAGAAATGCTGTGTTTATTGTTACCCTGAAGTAGAGATAGATATGACATAGAAATAGCCTGGTCAGTTTAAGTTATTTATCAAAGATTTTTTGCAATTAAAAAAAAAATAACTTCATCCTGCTTAAATTTCAGAGTCCATTACTTTCAGCTGGTCAGCCTACATCAGGGGCTCCTCCTTCATCACCTCCACCGCCACCACCTCCATTACCTGGTGGAATCCTACCTCCACCTCCACCTCCACCTCCTTTGCCTGGAGGAGGTGTACCTCCACCACCGCCTCTTTTTGGTGGCCCTCCATTACCACCGCCTCTCGGGGGCATACCTCCTCCTCCAGGAGCTCCAGCATCCCTGCCTTATGGAATGAAGGAAAAGAAAAAGTATAAACCTGAGGTCTCTATGAAGAGAATCAATTGGTCAAAGGTACCTAAGTATTTTTCTCCTTATTGGGAGGGGAAAACGGTCTTTGAGAGAAAAGAGGGTGAAATTTGTGGAGACAATACAAACAAACAAACAAAAATCACAACAAACCCTCTGAGAATTCCATCTGTTCATGCTGTGACCAAGGGAGGCTATCTGGGAGGCATGGTTTGGGGACGATGCAGTTTGGATCAAGTGGATTGTAGCTCCAGCACATTGCGGGTTAATCCTCCCCTTCTTCAGATGATAGTCAAAATACTTGCTTGCTTTGGCTGTGTGCTGTTTTCCAAGGTTGTCCTTCAATAATCTCACAGCATAAGTAGCTTTAGATCTTCATCCATTCATCTTTTTAAAAAGTTTGCTTGAGATTTTTTTTTGAAATTTAGAAGAAACAACCTTTAATATTTAATATTAGAAGAAACACCCTTTAATATTTTTTGTGTCAATGATGTATACAAGCTTATATTTCCATTATTTTCTAACTCAAGGACAGGATTTTTAAACAATCTTACTTCAGTGAATCTGTCATGGGGTGTAGCTGCCCTGTAGTGGCATCCTGTTCTTCACCCCCACCCCCCATTGGTTGTGTGCTGTGGAGCTGGCCTTCACTACCTCAGTTTCCCTTCCTCAGGTTGCTCTCCTCAGTTTTCCAGACACCAGCCTGTGCTGGCACTGTGGTTTAGTCCTCTGGCTAGGTTCTAAACCTCTTTTGGGGTAGCAAAACTCCAAGTAAAATGTCACAAACAAACTAAAACATTCTTCTGCTCTTCAAGGCTTCTGTTCAGCCAGTCCTCTGGGACCTGTTCCCAGCCCCTTACTGAGCTACTTTGAGAGTCCTTTTTCCTGCTCTGATATAGAGCACTTGGCCCTCAGGCTTGTTCCCCTGACTTACCGTTCTCAGCCCCTTGCTGGATCTATGCTTTGTCTTTCCCTGCTCTGGTACAGAGCCCTGTTTTGGGGCTTTCCACAGGAGCCTGTACAGTCCCTATGGGTTCTTGCTCCAGATGAATCTCATTCAGTCCTTTTGTAAGGTCCGGATGTCCATTAATCTATCACCTGACCCTCCTTAGCTGCTTCCCAGCCTGAGGTAGCAGGACTAACTAATTAAGGTACAGGTATGACTGGCCCCATCTCTCCTAAAGTGGCAAGTCACCCTGTGACAGTATAATTTTAAAATCAACTTCTTGTCATTTAAGTGGAAACTTCATGCATGCTCTGTGGTTTTATTATGCATTGTTAAGGTATGTGTGGTTAAAGAAAATTAACAGAGTTATATTCTATTTTTAGATTGCTTATGTGTTTGTGCCACCCGTTGTGAATGTGGTGGAATACTTGGCTAAAATTTGATTTGCATAACTTTTGTTTGTGTTGCCTGTGGTCAGTTGCACAGAACACCCTTTAACAACACTTGCCCCATATCTGTCACTGTGAAAGATAAAACATTTCTCTAAAAAATATGTTTACCTTTCTGGCAGTTGCAAAATCTATCAAATATGTTGTAAAAGCCACAGTGTTAGAAAACATCTGTTCTTTATTGTGTGTGGGGCCACCAAAATTGCAATGGAAGCCCACTATTGTGGGATCTGCAGTTTCTGCGATATCGCAAATTAAGTAGGTCCTTAAGTATAATACAAATCACTTCAATTTTAGATCTAGTTATGTTTAGATAAATAAAATCTTTTATATTTTGTTATTTGGATGGTGGAACATGCAAGAACAACTTGTTCATTTTATCTACACATTAAATCATTACCTAATAACGTAGAGATGTAACTTGCCTTCATTATAAGTATAATCATGAAGAGCAAATAAGAATTGAGGGAGGGATAGCTCAGTGGTTTGAGCATTGGCCTGCTAAACCCAGGGTTGTGAGTTCAGTCCTTGAGGGGGCCACTTAGAGATCCGGGATAAAGTCAGTACTTGGTCCTGCTAGTGAGGGCAGGGGGCTGGACTCAGTGACCTTTCAGGGTCCCTTCCAGTTCTATGAGATAGGTGTATATATATATATATATATATATATATATAAAACCAAATAGTAGAATGTATGCATGCCCTCTAAATTACTTCTCAGTTGGTTTTTGGGAGTAAAAGCAATTGCATAGTCAGTGCTGATCTCTAGAGTCAGGCCATCATGCCCCATCTAGAAGAAAGTGCTGAAGACTCTGCAGGCATTAAAATGGATTAGGTGTGGGCAGTGCATGCCCCTTTTCTACTTAACAATACCATGCATTTAAATGAGAGCAGACAGTGTTTTAGCACATGAAAGATACTATAAGCTGTGACAGTATAGTCAGCAGTGCACAGTGGGACCTGGGTTGTCAGAACCGACTGTTGGAGGGTGAAGAAGATTACAAGGACAGTTTTAACTGGACAGTAATGTTCTTTACTAAATAGTTCAATAGCAATATGCAAGTATGATACGTAACAGTGGCCTACTGTCACAAATCTATCAGTCTACAAAAGCAGCCCCAAAATAGAACACATCAGTGGATAACCAAAAGTGTTCCTTTCTGGACGCATTCCCAGTCACACGTAAGTGATGGGGAGACAAATAGTCACATCTCTAACCCAGCTCTCAAATTGCTTCCTCTGTGTGGTGAGATACAGTGGGAAAACATCTGCAGTTATACGCCTATACTATATAGGTGGTCTTGGGGTTATAGCACTTGACTGGGACTAAAGAGATCTTGGCTAATTTCTGCCAGAGATTTCCTCTGTGAACATGATCTAGTTACTTAATCCAAATGCCTCATTTCTTAATATGTGAAATGGCAATAGTCCATGTTTTTTCAATACCTTCCTGAATTAGGACCCTCCTGACGTATTTGTCTACTGCCCCTTGGAGCAAAACTAGCCTGGAGCCCCTATCTCCACACATGAGTTAATCGGTTGAATGCGTGATCTCAAGAATGTTTCAGACTACAAAGTAAGATTAACTTTCACTCCACTGGAAGTCTGGGATGTTGTGAAATGACATTACTTCCTTCTTCTGGAAGGAGGACCAAATTGGGCCCATTATAACGCTATGTTCTCATTTGCAGATCATTGTGATACTTTCAGTTCTGTGGCAAGTTCCATTAAGGTTTAAAAAAACAAAAACGTCCAGTAGGCTGATATAGCTATACAGTACTTTAAAACCTCGGAGTGGAAATATATATATTATGAATTTATATAATTTACCATGATAATAAGTTTATATTATTTACCATCCTCAATGTTTTGCCAGAAGACATAGAATGCATGGAGCTGTTAAAAATAATTCTGAAATATATGTAGCATATACAAAATTAAAAAAAAAAAAAAGCAGAGTTTAAAAAACTGACCTTTAAACTAAAATATTTAAAAAGAATCAAGCTCCAAATAAAAAGTTAAGCATTCTTTTCAATTTTGTTTTTGTTACTCAGTGACTATCTTGAAATACATTTGGGGCTTTCTTACAGTGTTCCCTTTTCTCATCCCTTCTATACTTTTATGTTTAAATAAATTAATGTCTGTGTGAGAGTATAAATGGTTGTGATCATTCCCATCTTTACTACAAGAAGGTGCTTTCTGGATTCTTCTTATTTACCACTTTATTCTTCCCTTTTAAGCTTCTGTATTGAAGTAGCTAATATAACTGTTGCAGATAGATCTATTCCCTCTATTTACAGAGTGCCAAATCATCCAGGTGTTGTCTTGTCATATTTTACTTGCGAGTCCTTATAATTTCGGGGGGGGAGGGGGCTATATGAGGTTATTAGAGAGAGTTATGCAACACTTCAAATCTTCCCAGGAACTCACTAATTTAGCAATGCTCTCATTCCAGGAAATTCAGAATGAAGTTTAGTACTTGAATCCTATCCTTTACATGCTGTGCTGTCATTAGACTTCTTGACTTTCCCTCACATGATTGTTTTAATTAAACTTGTGATAGACACAAAAATGAGTTGAATCAAAGTATTGTAGCCTGCATCTGGTAATCTAAAATACATTTAATCTTAAATTACATTTAATTTAGAAATCCTGATGCCTTTGTTCCCCCAAATGGTTACTCCTTGTGCTAATAAAAAATGCATTGCAAACTTGTGTGTTATTGTGTGATTACCACTGTTTGTTTTACTGGACAGACAATTGCAGTATGAACTCCACTTTTGGGTAATATTTAGAGAAAAGTATTTGAAATTCAGATTATTGCTCATAACTGACAGTGATATCACTGGGGCCAAGCAATATAGTTTTCTCCTGCTTCATCTCAGCTATATGAAATAAAAGCAATAATTCCTGTTGCTGATGCCAAAGTAGTGACAGTGTCAGTGCTTGATAGTCTGTCATAGAGAACTGAAGACTGGATTGCTGCTGCTATAAAACCAGAGAAAATATAGGCATTTTATGTCTATATTAAATTCTAAGTATATTGTTTTCAAAACCAGAGGTTTTTCATTAAGTTATCATTAACCAGTTACACAAATTATCTTTTAGAACATCTCCCACCCCTCCTCAATAGCCATTGTTAATGTTAAATGCTATTCTTATAAATATACAAATGTCTAATTTATTTTTCGCTGAGCTCTGTCTTATTTACAGCATGAATTCTTGTGGGTTGCTGTTCCTTTATACTGTTTAAGAAATGTATTGTATGTTATCTATTTTTAAGTTGTGGACTTAGCGTTGAGTTGCCCGCTTGTTCTTGTATTATTACAAAGGACAAATAGTGCAATATAGCCATTCTTTATATTTTTAAATTATTTTGTGCACCTGTACCAGATAGTTTTCTTTTCTGGTGTGACAGCTCCTGCATTCCTGATTCCTTGTTCTCATAATCTAGCCAAGCAACTGATTAAGACATGGGGCAGAGCTGTGGGGAGAAGGCTGAAAGAAAACAAGTATCAAATTGATATGCTGGGCTCATCTTAAAGCTAGGCATTCAAGGTGCAGCTCAGTCCTGAACCAAAACAGAAAACGTCCAGAAAAGACTAATATTTTCTTTTTTTAAGAGATCTGTGTGAGTGGAAGGCAAATGGATTAAGGCTTAAACCAGAGATTGGCAACCTTTGGCACGCGGCCTGACAGGGTAAACCCCCTGGTGGGCCAGGCCGGTTTGTTTACCTGCCGTGTCTGCAGATTCGGCTGATAGCAGCTTCCACTGCCCACGACTCGCCGTTCCAGGCCAATGGGGGCCTAAATTTGACCTAAATCTTCCTTGCTGCAGATTAAGCTGATGGCTTTTTGTCCTGCATTCAGTGAACATAGAACAAAATTGCTCACAGTTCTCTTTATAGAGCCCTTACCTTTTTGAAGACTAATCAGTTCCCTCACCCCATCATTCTTCTTTTTTCAAGACTAAACATACCCATATTTTTAAACTATTCCTCATATATCATGTTTTTTAAGCCTTTTATAATTTTTGTTGTTCTCCTGTGGACTCACTCCAGTTTGTCCACATATCTCTTAGTATGCCACCCAAAACTTTACTCCATCTGAGTCTTTACCAGTGCCGAGTAGAGCAGGACAGTTACCTCTCTTGTCTTACATATGCCACTCCTGTTAGTATGTCCCAAACTGTTAGACTTTTTCGCTATGGGGAGTGCATATTTTTTGTCCGATCTTAGGGAAGGAATTGGTAAATATGTGGGAGCCCAGTGGGGTATGTAAAGCTAGGAAGCCAAGCTAACTAGCACCATCTTATAGCCGATGTCCAGTGCAAGTACTTGTTATGGATGGGGTATGGTGATCATATAAAATGAATAGGAATGGGATTTAGAGGAAAGCATCAGTTATGGAAGCTAGGAAAGGGAGGGTTCAGGGCTACTAATGTTTGGTACAGTGGGGAACCAATCCCCTTCCTTTTCTGCCCCCTTTGTGCTTACACGAGAGAGGATTGTAGCCTTCCGCCCCCCCTCCCCCAGTAGTGTGAACAATGAAGGAAACGATGACTTGCACTGTACAATTAATTTGTGGATACTCCCAGATATTTTAGGTGAATGAAGTTGCAGCCTAATTAAACCACATCCATTGCTTTCTGTCTTTCTTTTGGCATGGCTGGAGAAAGGTGCAGTTCTAATTTTTGCAACAAAGTTGTGCTCAATAATGCCAAAGATGAAATTCCTATCACTGTCTCCTTACATTTATCCATGTATGCACTCAGTAATCAAAATAGATTGGAATGTAGGACCCATAGACCCTGTAAACTACCATGTTCTTTTTTCATGCTTGTTTTTAATCTTAGGGCTAGGACAAGGATTGAGAGTTGATAAATTATTTGCCTGGATAGTGGTAAATTCTTGATCCTAGTCCCAAAATAAATTAATTTATAAATAAATAAGGTATCTGTGTAGCTTCCATTGTCTGTTCCTAACAGTAAAAAGTCTTAATGGTATGAATGCTAGGCTATCCTTTTTTTACATCTAATAATGATGCTTTCAAAGCAGGTGTGACACACTGTAAGGAGGGTTTGAGAAAGCTTCCTGTATTTCTATGGATCTTTATTTTCTGGACAATTTCTAGTTTTCAGGTTCTTTTTTAGCAGTTCCAATGTAATTAATCATCCACCACTGATAGGTACCCAAATCCGTTTGAGAGAAAGTGGGCGGGTTTGGAGGAGGTTGTTTTTGGTGTTTTTAGCATTGAAGAAGATATAACTGTTCACTTGGAAAAAATATATAAGTATACTTAAGTGGACAATTAGGAATGTTTTAAAAATAAATTTTGTTGAGATAGCTGATGCTGAAAAACAAGCTGTAATTAAATATCATTATGTCCTTTGCTGTTAGGAACAGACAATGAAAGCTCTGCAGATGATTTTTTGTGGGGGGAGTGTCAAGAACATACCACTATCCAGACAAATAATTTATCATCTCTTAACCCTTTAACTACACCTAAAATTAAAAACAAGCACACAAAAAGCATTGGATAATTTATAGTGACTGAGTGGTGTCACACTGATTTCACTTCTTCATGAAATCGGAATACTTATTCATAATTTTTTTTTAAAAGTGTTAGAATTTAAATGTTTCCTGTTTATAATATGGAAAATAGTTTAAACACTAGGTAAAAAGACATTGAATTTAAAGATGACTTTTAAAAATTTATTTCAAGTAAAGATATATTGTCTCTTAAGGTAAAGGATATCAGTCCTTAAAAATATTAAGCAAGTTTATGTGTAGGCAAGGCCTTATTCTTGTCTCCTTCTGTCCTAGGGCTTGTCTTCACTGTGTTAGTGCAAAGCAGTTGGGTGTAAATTCTAGTCTGCCCCAGCGTGTTCACACAAACTGGCCTGTGTGACTTTGCAGGACTTGACACCCAACTGCTGTGTGCTGACACACTGTGAAGACAAGCCCTTAAAGTTTGCAATTCAAAGGTGCTTAATACCTTTATGTCCCATTGATTTCAGTGGTGCCCATCACTTCTGAAAAGCAGACCCCTTGTTCAGGTTCCTATAAATGGCGTTAGATGTCAGGAGTGTGGCATACATTTGAAAGTTGTGACCATTTTTTCTCTTGTTGGAATGCTTTTTAAATATCTACTAAGTTTAAACCAAGTCCTACATTAGGAAAATCACCCATTGTCTGAAAATGAATATTTGAAGTCTGAGTAGTCATTAACTTGAAGAATGAATATTTTGCTTTTTATTTCAGGTTGAACCCCAGGACATATTGGAAAACTGCTTTTGGTTAAAAGTTAGAGAGGATAAATTTGAAAATCCAGAACTGTTCGCGAAATTGGTGCGTACCTTTGGTACACAGATGAAAGGTAAATATACTTGTTTCTTAATTTGAAGCACTCAAATATGTGACTTGGTTTTAATAAATCTCTGTGGTATAAGAAAATATTTTCAATGGAAAAAAAATAGTACTGCAATTCATATTATAGATAGGAATGTTAAAGAATTTGGGTTATAGGCTGTTACCATAGTAACATAAAATAAAATTTTAAAACATGTACATTTTATTAGTTACATAGAGCATGGATTGCTTTACTGCATTATTCTTGGAGTTGATTTTTTTTTTTGCATTTAGAAACATTACAATGTACACTACTTACCACATGAATCGTCGTCATTCATTGTTTTCAAAATTGTGATACATTTGCATTTTCTAATACATACCAATATAGGAAATGTTCTAATTGAAACAAGATGTTGTTTAAGTAGGATTTTAAACTGAGAACTCACTATCCTGGAATTTTGAAAATACCGAATTCAGCTTTTTATAATGTTGAAATTTTCATGACATACAACTTTAGAATAATCTTCCAACATTACAAGATCTGTAAAATTAGAGGGAAACGAGAATTGTCTTCTTGTAAACTGTACATAGATATAGATACACAAAAGTTAGAAAACTTGTGTGTACATGTAATGCCGACAGACCCCAGTTGGGGCCTCTAGAACTAAATGCATGAGCCTCTACTGCACGAGCTAAAAGCCAACTGGCTGTTAGCTAAGGTTGTAGAGCAGACTCATAATCAGTCAGTCTCTCTCTCTCTCTCTCTCGTTGCCACTAGATGGGACAGAACACCTCACCCAGAAGGTGTGATGTGCATATATGTGACTTTTCTATCTTTTGTGTATCTATTTGTCCCAGAGTTTGGTTTTGTATTATTTAAACTGTTTGCATAATGTCGTTGTATAATATTCAGCATTCTTTTGGCTCATTTTAGAAAACCAAATGAAATGCATATGTTGATTGACCCTGGCAGAGAGAACAATGCACTAGAAAAGCAATTTTGTGCCAGAGATTTCCATATAGTCAAAATAAGATTGATGCAAGTGGCGTTTCAATAGTTCATTTCTGCTAACATTTAGGACTACTAATTAGTTTATTTCTGAAGGACATACTTGCTTTCTCAATATGGAATAATTTATGTCAGTGTTTCAATTTCAAAAAATCTGAGATGTAGTTGACTGACAATTGAATGGCTTACTGTGGATGTGATTCTTTATAATTTATTCAGCTTTTTGTCAGTTTTAAACATAAATTTTATATGCTCTCATCTGAATCTGGACAGAAATTTCTCAAGACAGACGACTGTTCATTATTATTCATTATGAATAATCAATCACTATTTAATGCTTGGGCCATTTGTCAATAGTTACTATGTCAGGCATTTATAAAGTGCAAGTACTGTTCAGGTATGGTTCAATAATAATTTATTTATGAGTTAATGAGGCAATTCAACAAATGATAGTCCAAAATAGTTCTAAGTACTATTTTGTACTAGAATAAATTCATGTAGCTACAAATCCCTTTTTCCTATTTGTCAAGTAGCTAGACTACGTTGCAATGTAGGAGCATACAATTTTGGAAGATTAATGGAGGTCAGATAATCAAGTGTTCATAGATCAACTGTGCAAAGATGATTTAAAGATCAAAACAGCAATCTAGATTTATGCTTGCAAAACAGAATGTGTTTCCTGAAAGAGTGCACATGTTTGTCTTTATTTATTTTACATACATGCAGTTGCTCTTACTTTTTCTATTTAATGCTGAGAGTTGGATTATTTCACAATTATGCATTGTATTTTAACAATAGGAAACTTGGGCTCTGAATGAAAGGGGTTTGGTGTGCTGCCACATGTTTTAGAAATTACCAGGGGATGGAGAGGTGTTGCTTTAAAAATACTGTGTAATCTACTCTTTATTGACTTGAGTAAAAAGAGAGCCTTCTGATATCTTAACCACATTTTGAACGAGAGTAACAAGAACCATTGTGTTTTGAAACTTCTTAAGTGCTTGTGTACACAAGAAAGTTAATTTGGATTAAGGTAGTGTGAGAATTTAAAGTACAATAGCTATTCCTGAATAACACTGTGTGTCCAATAAAAGTTACTATCTCACCCATCTTGTCCCCACGAGTGGGCACTTTCTACAGAATAGAGTACCATATGCTTGCTTAGCTTAATCCACTGTCAAAGTCAAATAGTTATTCTGGAATAATTCCATGTGTAGACAATCCCTAAATAGAAAAGAATACAACTATATAATAACAGTGCAGCTCTCAAAGTGCCTTACCATAATTAAACTAAACTCCTCAATTCCCTTTTGAAGTAGGTATTATACCCATTTTTTCCAGATAGGAAAACAGAGTTCTATTAGCGTTCTGTGGTGACACAGAAGCTCTGTGGCAGAGCCTAATATAGTATGTAGATCTCTTGACCCCAAATCCTATGTTACCTTAAAACAAACTTCTCCTACATGTAAGATCTCCAGTTCTAGAATGTGTGTAGGTGTGCGTCTGTGTATATATTAATACGTATGTGTAGATACACCTGGAAAAAGGAAACATGGCATTATACCTGTAGAACTGGACAGCATATGTTTTGTAAAGTTCTGAGAGATAATTAGGTGAAAGGCACTAAATAAGGGCAAAATATTATATATTAATCACCAAATTCAGGACAAACTTCTGTATTAAGTGAAGGAACTTTGTAACCATAACCATTGTTGTTCTGTAGGTTAGGACCCTGTTTTTATTGTTTTTAAAAATTCTCTTGATCCTTAAAAGCTGTGAAATATGGGTAGCGGAAGTTGGTCTCACTGTTTCATCATAAGACAGGGTATTTTTAACAGTAAGTTTTCCCTTCGAACCCTAATGTAGCATGAGTGTGATTATGAGATGGTCATTGTTCATTATCAGGGAAAAAATTGATATTAACTAGAAACCATAATAGGAATGTAGTTAAATTATAGTTACAATCATTAATATTAACTGTGTGAAGTAACAGCATCAAATATATAATAACTGTAATGACTAATACAAACTTCTAGAGTTCTCCAGGGGCTTCATGAAATGCAAAAGATACATAGTTTGTGAAGAATTGGTCAGATTTAACCCTGACAAGAGACAATGTTTTCCAATAATTGAAGAGATGAAAAGGTGTGAAGTGAGATAATCAATATATTAGTATAATTGTGCAGGTGAAATTAAGTATTGGGGAATTAAAACTGTATAATAGACTTAAATTTACAAGTTAATTGAAGTTAAGGCTCTCTTTCTAATTTTTTAGACTAGCAACTATTTTTCTAGGAGTGTTAGTCATTGTCTGATGGAAAAGCTAAGACTGCTTACTCCAGCTCTATTGATAATATAGACTTTTCCTGTTGATGATAGGAAATAATGAGATGACAGTATTACCAGTGGAAAGCATGTTCATGATTCAAGTTCTGATAGTAGTGAGGAGAAAATACCTTTGTCATTGTAATTGGCACAACATGGACAATTTCTGAATGGGACCTTTTTTTACAGATCAAATTCTTTTACTCTCACAAAACTTTATCCAGGTTCTTATAAATGCAGGATGTGCTATGTTATGTAACTTGCAGTTCTCAAACCTCAGAACTCAGTTATCCCTAAAAGGAGACTCTCATGTCAGTATGACAGATTTTAGTTTATGAAATAAGTGTTTAGTCTCATGTCTTCCATGTCCCTGCTCTTTTTCTGTTTGTCATTGGATCTCAGAATTATTGGTTTCTGGCTAGATGATATTTTCCATATTTTTTCCTTTAAAATTTCTAACAGGAGTCTTATTAAGCTATTTTTATTTTAATATTTTGTTTTTATTAGCTAGAAAAAGTATACTTTTTTTTCCTGAGACATTTTCATCATATTAGGTATGATGGTGATAAAAGGGAAGAAGAAGTCTGTCTTTTAAAATAAGTTCTTCAGGTGAACGTAAGATGGCATTAACAAATCATAAAGGGATTTGTACTTAATGTGCCTTGGGGAAAGATATTTCTCTAGAGGCTGTTCTACTTGTGAATTTTATGGTCAAAGAGAATGATAGAGAGAACTCCCAAGTTTTCCTTGGGGAAGTGGCTTTATTTTTCCAGCCCATGGCACCAGCAGCTGGGGTTTTAGCTCTGCTATTTACTTCTTGAATTACAAGTTGCTTATCAGCATAAGGTAAAATGAACTGGAAATCTCTGTGTCTGTAGTGAAAGTTGGAGAATTATAGAGGGCCCTTATCAACCATGCTTAAGGAAAACCAACCAACCAAAACAAAACTGTTTTGGCATAGTCAATGGCGGTTTAATGTACTTTTTAACCTTATTCTGTGTCTCCATCCCTTTACCAGTATTGTTTTTTATAAGATGCCACCTTCCTGTTGGAGAGACCTGAACACACTTCTTTCTTTCAGAGAGCCAAAGTGCTTTACGTGTTATCCTTTTTTTTTTCTGTGGAAGTCTAGAACTAAGGTATTTGCTCCATATTTAATCTGCAGTGGCTGAACAGGCTCCTCAGGGTTTGCGGAAGTTGCATGGTGATTTTGGTCATCATATTCTTTCCTTTCTTTAGGATTGTTCCTGTACTTTTAGCCTTCCAAGTGCTTGCCTCAATGTCTCGATAATAGCTACTGAAAAATTATTTGCAGTTGCACCTGAGAAACCCATTTTCAGGATCAAATACTTGGACTTTAAGTGTTCATGTGCTTTACTGTAATGACTGTTGGCTGTTTTCCAAGTGTTCCTCCCACTGCTTTTGTAGATGTGAAATTGGTCCTCTTTAGGCTTGGCTGATGAGCTATTATTTTTATACGTCTAACAATCTAAGTAAGACGGATTTTCCCAGAAGTATGGAAAATTCAAAAGTCAGTCTGTGGAACTCAGTGAGATCAGGAAAGGTACAGAGCTCACCATTTTAACAAGTCAGTAGTAGTTGTTGCATGGTATTAGACAAGACTGCACCTTTTTAAATCTTACAGATAATAGTACAAGATGTCAATGGTAAGCATCCCTTAACAGTGCTGATAATGTTTGACAAACGTCAACATTTTAATAGAGGAACAACTCTGCTTAATATTAAACTTTAAGCAACTTGAGTGTAATGTAAGTCAGCCTTAATTATAGGCCAAATCATGAAGGGTAAAATTTTCAAAAGTGCCTAAGTGACTTAGGCCCTAACTCCCATTGAAAGTCCATTAGGATTTCAGCTTATATGGGACTGAGGTGCTTTTGAAAGGTTTAGCTAAAGTCTCTGTTGACTTGTTACTTGGTCCTTGATCAGACACATCTCCCATTTACTTCATTAAGAGCTTTGCTTGAGTCAGGTATGAGTGAAGACTTGAGGATTCGTCCTTTATATAAAAATTGAATTTCAGCTACATGTTACTTTACCTATGCAATTGTTAATGCATTTTTCCTGTAGGTGTGTGATAAGTAACCAGTTATGGCAAATCCTAGAATACAATGGAACAAATTACTGGAGAAAGAGTATGAAATACTTTATAATGTAAGTGAGGCAGTTTAGCAATGCTTAAAATAGATTATTAACAACAAACGCTAAAGTAAATTTAAAATAATACTAGAAGTGCTACAGTCAGGAACAAAAATGTGTTGTATTTTCAATTCAAAATAAGGCAGATAGTTGTACAGTTGTTATACTCCCCTGTTCATAACAGGATGCTAAAATTTGTACAAACAGCTTTGGTTTTTGAACAGACAGTTATTGTATTAATGGTGTATTAAAGAATAAGGGTGAACTAATCTTCATAATACTCTTCTGATCAAAAGGGTAGTACACAGTGTAGTCTGGACTTTAGAAAATGAGCCTGTTTTTTATTAATTTTTGTGAGTTGCTGTTTATATTTTCTCCCCACTAGAGCTGGGCGGGAAACATTTTTCCACCTAGCAAAAATTGCGATTTCAAATAATTTTCTGTTCCATATCAGAATAAAACTGAGACCTTCAGAATTATTTTGTGTGGGGAAAAGGGCGGGGCAGGGGGATGAGGCAATAATTTCAATGCAGAATAATCCCACCTGGGATATTCAAGACCAAGCTTCAAATCCCTGCTCAGTCTGATTCAGACTAGGGACTTGAATCTCAGTTTCCCATATATCAAGTGAGTGCCCTAACGACCAGGCTATTGGCTATGCTGGCATAAGTCTCTTCCAGTGTAAACTTAGTTGAAACTGGGAGGTTCCTGTTTTAATTTCAGTGATCTGGCATTTTCTGAAGAAAATCATTTAGTTGGAAAACTCCCAACCAACTCTATTCCACAAAGGCTTTAATAATGTCTGCAGATAGTTTTGTTTAAATTTGTGTTAGGCTTATGGTAAAAGCTAAATAGAATTTACAATTTGAAAACAAATTATTTTGCCTTGTGGCTTGCTCTTTTTGAAGAATATTCTGCTGATTTTAAACTTCACTTCTGAGTAGGTATAATATGGTTACCATACACTTATTACACAGTTCTACAGAAACTGCGTAAAATAGATTTGTAGGGCCTAACTCAGGAAAAGTGAAGCATAAATAGTTTTTTGGAGTGAAAATTATATTTCACAAGAGTCAATTACTGTCTCTCCGTCCTTGTTCTTCAATGCTGTTACGCTCAAGCTATACTGCACCAATTCCCGCTTGTACGTCCTGAGGCTCTTGCGTGATTCAGCTGTTTTAAGGAGCTTTTCTTTCCGGAAGTTCTCAAAGTCGTCCTTCAGTTTTTGCCATATAAGCTTGCACAGAATGGAGTACTCCAGGTTGTTATCCGAGCTCCTTTTCATATTTCTCCGCTTCTCTAAAAAGCTTTTTGTTTCGTTCGAGATTCTCCCCTTTGCCTTCTTCATCTTTTCAATTTCAGCTGCTTTTATGAAACATCTCAGCTTGTCAGCAAAGATACTATAGTCCTTGTCACACTTTTCCGTCTGGCTCCAGTCAAACCCAGAAATCGCTTTCTTCAGCTTTGCTTCATTGATTGTTTTTGGGCACTGTTTCCTGTTTGCCATCTGTAAAGCTTTCTTTTCCACTATGTTGTCGAAAATCAACTTCGCTCTAAGCAGGCGATAGTCACTGCCAGTGTTGAAGGGCTGCACTGCAGAGAAGTCTTGAACGATGTGCCTTTTAATGACTAAAATATAGTCGATTTCATTCTTACTCTTTGTGTTTGGCGCAATCCATGTCCACCTTTTTGCAATCTTCTTTTTGTACCAGGTGTTTGCCATGTACATGTCTTTCATTTCTGCCATCGTTACCAGCCTTTCTCCCCTTTCATTTCTTTCGCCGCTGCCATATGTCCCCTATGAACTTTGTGCCAGCTTTCCCTCGCCCAACCTTAGTGTTGAAATCTCCCATCGTGACAGTGTAAATGGACTTTTGCGTGAGGGCTCTTTCAAGCTCTTGGTAGAATTCTTCCACTTCTTCATCCTCACTTGCACTTGTGGGAGCATAGGCCTGGATGACCTTGAGTATAGCTTTTGACTCCATCTGAAGATGCAGCACACCAATACGTGATGATATTAGCTGGCATTATTATTACTTTTGAAACCCAATCCTTACGATAAATCTGACTCCTCCAACGTTTCTAACGCCATCTCCCTTTCCACGCCTCACAGTGCTTCCATCCTTCCAGTTGACTTCCAACTCCTTCTTTTGTTGGGTTTCGCAGATACCGAGTATATCACATCTTATCCTTTTCTTCTCCTCCATCAGATGGTTTAACGTTTCCTCTCTTGCCAGCGACCTACAATTGTAAGTACACACAGCGAGCGTTGTCCTTTTCCATGTTGTCCTAGTACCTGACATTTTTTAGCAACCTCTCGTCGTTCAATTTTCACTCCACCACTGAAGAACGGTTTGATGACATGCAGGGAACTAAGATCCATTTACTTGTGTTGTTTTAGCCGTTAACTTTAAGCCATCCCACTGGCTAGGCGGGCAGGCATACGTACCTCCTCAAACTTTGCTAGCCTTCAACCTCTAAGGAGAAGGAAAAACGCTCTTTCCTCTGATAGAGCAATCCCCCTCCTTGGATTGGATAGTCCGACACCTTTATAGCATGGTTACACCTACCAGGGCATATGCCCCACTACCACAGTTGTCAGACGGCCAGGGGCACCGCTACACCACTATGAGGTGCTGAGGTAGGATTTTGTAGCGGTTTGTCTCTTATATCTTGTGCAATAGAGACAGTAATTGACAGAGCAGGGATGGAGGAGGTCTGCAAGGACTTCTATACAGAACTGTTCAAATCAAGAATCAACGTCCCTCTCCCAACGCTCCAAGTGTCAGAAGAGTGTGTCCCCCCCAATAATCGTCAGCGAAGTCCAAAGCTCCAGGCAAAGATGGAATAACGTCAGAAATAATTTCCGCAGGAGGCGAAAAACTTTGGAAGGCCCTCGCTTTAAGATTCAGTCGATATCTCGAAGAAGGAAAAATACGATCAAGCTGGAAGGCATCGAATACCATCTTGCTGAACAAGAAGGGGGATCGAGACAATCTTAAGAACTATCGCCCTATATGCCTGCTCTCTCATATCTGTAAACTCTTTACAAAAGTGATAACAAATCAACTCTCAGAGTCTGAATGAACAGCTGAGAGAGCCGGCAGGGTTTCGAAGAAATTTCAGCACGATCGACCATATATTTACCTTTTAGCCAGCTCCTAGAAAGAGCGAGGCAATACAAACTCCCGCTGTGCATTGCTTTCTTCGACTATGAAAAGGCCTTCAATAGCGTCTAGTTCAACGCAATATTAAAGGCGCTCGTAGAGCAGGGCATTAACATGCAGTACATCAGTTTGTTGAAGGAAGTGAATACTGGATGTACAACAGACATTACTCTCCTCAAAACTCCCCTCCACATTCCAATCGAGAAAGGCATAAAGCAAGGAGATACGATTTCACTGAAACTATTTACCGCCTGCCTTGAAATGGTTATGAACAAGATCAATTGGAGGAGTGGTGTTAATATAAATGGAGAATGATTATCTCATCTCAGATTCGCGGACGACATCGTACTAATTGCCGAAAGCACCAACCAACTGCAGAGCATGCTACGAAGACTCGACAAGAAAAGCATTCAGGTCGGTCTGACAATGAACCGTTGCAAAACAAAATACATGTGATAAGACATCTTACGCAAAGCCCCAATAACAGTAACAGGAGAAGAAATTGAAGAAGTGGAACAGTACATATATTTGGGCCCAGAAGTTAATATGCGCCAAGACATGAACGGAGAACTCTCGTGAAGGATTCGGGCAGGATGGTGTGCATTTAATTCCATCAAGGACATCCTCAAAGGAAAAATCGACAAGACCACATGTACAAATATCTTCATTTCAACAGTGCTGCCAGCCATGCTGTATGGCAGAGAAACATGGGCACTGACAAAGAGAGAAGAACAGCGGCTGTCGGTAGCTGAAAGTGCAATGGAACGAGCTATGTTGGGAATGTCCCTCCTGGATCGTATCCCAAATGAAATGATTAGAGAACGCAGCAATGTGAAAGATATTGTTGTGGAAAGCAGATATAATAAGATACAATGGGCGGGCCACATAGCATGGTTCACGGATAGTAGGTGGACCGCAATCATTACTGAGTGGTACCCGCGAGAACAGAAAAGACCACCTGGTCGGCCTCCAAGAATATGGGAAGATGACATTGTAAAACATTTCAG
This sequence comes from Trachemys scripta elegans, assembly GCF_013100865.1. NCBI lineage: Eukaryota > Metazoa > Chordata > Testudines > Emydidae > Trachemys > Trachemys scripta. The sequence continues at coordinate 36,173,962 of NC_048306.1, forward strand.
ATGGACTTGGAGAAGAAAGGCAAGAATGCGAGAAGAATGGCGGACATGTTGTGATCAGCACAGCCTTAACGACAGCTGAAGACCGATCAATCCAGGTGATCCAGGTGAAGAGACAAATTTGGCATCTAACACCATGGATGTAGTCATACACCATAGAAGTAGCAGTATGCAACTGGTCCCTCATGTAGAAAGGGTTTTATTTCAACCATTGTACTCATGCCTTGGTTGATTTTGTAGGCAGGTGTGTATAGGATATCTTTTTCTGAGTAGTTGTCTTTTATTAAATAAATTTAGGTAATCAGTCTGTGCTAAAAATGTCATTGGCCAACATCTGTGTGTTTCTGGCCAGTGGCTGTAATGACACTTTTTACCTAGTTTAACTCATTTTGCATCTATCAAGTTAAACTATTTATTTTGTGTATTATTTTATGATGTGAGCTATTGATATGAAGAATTGCACACCCCTGTGGAGTTGTGTGAATAATGGATTTTTCTGTTCACTGGCAATTCTGAAGAATTGAAATGAAATTTTGTTTCAGGTCAACTGAAAATTAATTCTTTCTAAATTTTCAGCAAACCACAGTCTGAAACATCTTTTGGGGGTTTTCTGAAACATTTTGTTAGACCCTAAGTGAAACATTTCTATTTGAATTTAAGCATTTTTGATTGTTTTAAAGAAAATGTAAAGATATTTTAAAACAAAAAATCACAGCTTTTTGTTTCAAAAATTATTTTTTCAGAACGTTGACACTTTTTTTAACCGAAAGTTTTGGCAAAAATGACACACATTCACAGTGTTTCACTCTGCTGTCATGCTTTGTTTTCTTTAAGGAATTTTTGCCATTTTGTTCCAAAGGGATAAATTATATATACATTTTATTATAAGATTTTTCTAGTGAGAAGTCTGAGGCCATAACTTTCTCAATGCTGCTGATAGGGTTTCCTTTATGTGACACATGCTGAGATTGAAACATATTCAACTTCTCTCTGGAGAAGTGGGGTAAATTATCTAAGTTACTTGGGAAAACATTATTGCATCATGTATTTGAATATTTACATGAGTATGGAAATAAGATGTAGAAGACCATAAATATTCCTAGTTCTACTCTGATGTCAACAAATCTCTTGTTAACAGTTCAGCCATCTGTATGTTGAGAATCTGTATTGTGACAATGTTGGCCAGATGGCTGCAAGTGGGTAGTATTGGGTTCTGGGGAGGTAGGTGGGTGCTAGCCCACCCACGGTTAAAGGACCCTCCCCCAGTCTATGGGGAGGATCCACTGAGCCTGGGATTCAAATAATTACGGGGACAACAGAAAAAACCATGATAGGTATGAAGATCAGAGGGTCAAAAGTAGGGAATCAGAAGGGGATGCAAGTGGGTACTGGAAGGCAGATATGTTAGCCCTAGAATGTTAAAGGCCCTTTTTTTCTACCAGCTGAGAAGGCATTACCTCAGGTCAGTTAGGGACACCTGAATCCAATTAATGGCTGCCTGAAACCTTTAAAAAACTCCTGCTCTGGTGAGAGAAAGGGGGGAAGAGAGAGACAAGCTGCTGCCAGGCTAGTGGCAGCAGAGAAATAAGCTGCTTCTTCTGCACTCCTTCCCATAGGGGAAATGGCCAAAACTGAATGTCTGCTAGGGGAAGGCCTGATACCTCAGGGCAAACAACAGGACAACAACCTGCCCAAGTGAGGGGCAGGAAAAGGTATCCCCCTTTGTTTTGTGTTTATGAAACTTCCCTTTTTGTTTGGTGGAGGATCACCCCTTAGGCTGACCCTGAGGCCTACCCTGAAAATACGGCCAAATAAGCACAGGGGCAGGAGGGGGTAGACAAACACTGCCCAGTGTGGAGCTGATTTACCTGCCACTGCCAGAGGGGGAAGTGCTAAGTCTGGTGAGACAAATAAGTGTCTTGCCACAGTATGTTGAGGACTACATGTAGGCTGAGTTCTTGGAGCTTCACAGAATTGACTTTTCTCTGTCTGCTTAAAGATGTGAAAACTTGACTAAGCATGCTTATTTCATTTACTTGATTAGATGAATTTATTGGGCCCCTGTGAAGACATTCCTGTCCTGGGGACAGATAAAATTTTAAGGCTCCAGGACTGTGCTCAAAGTTCACAGTAAATGCATAGGTATCTTCAAACAAACAGATAACCTATATTTGAGACTTTTTTGACCTCTGAGTGTTCTTATTTCTGTGATGCTTCAGGTCCCTTATTGAAAAAGCTTCAAATTCTACCCTAGAAGATAGGCATATTGTTGCCCTCTATCTTACTGTTAAGTTAACTGAAAAGTTACACAGTGTCAAACTAGAAGACCTGACCTGCAAATAGAACACGTGTCACCAATATGCTGGACCCAAGTCTTATCCACAGAGGCATGCTGTGTCTCAGAATAGGTGCTCAAAAATGTGTGTGTCCTAAGCACTATCCGCCAAACATTCCTTCTGGATGAAGGAATAGTCTCCAGAGTCCTGATCTACAACTTTCTATTGCTGTCCAGGAAATAGTTGTGTAAACTACTGGCAAAGTATGTGCCAAGTCCCCTTCTAGTAGCTGGTCCACAGAAGATACCTTATTCCTCTTGACGAAATGGTAGAGGTCTGTGCTTGGGATCTAAGGGTCCAGGGTACAAACCCTGTCAGTAATCTAGCAGGTCATTATGATTGCGTGTAATCGAATTTGTTTAGTTCTACTTATTTAAACTGGTTTAATTCATTCAGGTAGAGAACTTCCTTCAACACAGGTTTTATAGTTAAAAAGACCATTATCTGGCCATTATACCACATTATGTGACAAAACACAGGTGTTGCTCACTTTGATCTTGTATCACACATTTGGATTGTGTATGTGTCATGCTGTGAGATTTGAAGGAGGAAAGGTATGAAGTAGGGTTACCATATTTTGTGCCTCCAAATGGAGGACACTCCACGGGGCCCCAGCCCCGCCCCCGCCCCAACTCCGCCCCCTCCCCTGCTTCCCGCGAACATTTAATTCGCGGGAAGCCTGAAGCAGGTAAGGGGGGGTGTGGGGGGAGGAGGTGCGGCCCAGGCTGGCCCCCCCGGCGGCTCCAGCCTGGGTCGGCTCGGGCCCTGGGGTGCCGGCCCCGGCTGACCACCCCCGGCCCGCCCAGCACTGCCGGCCCCCGGCGGCCCGGCGCATCCCCCGGCCCCGCGACCCCGGACTGGCTCCCGGCCCCGTGGTCCAGCGCACACCCCCCCGGGCTCCCGGCCCCGCGGCCCAGCCC